>NC_056741.1:1221102963-1221263556 GCF_019279795.1 Protopterus annectens | reverse complement strand
AGCATCTGAATGTGCTAAGTAATACCTCAGTTTGAAAAGATTATTTATAGTTCTAACATGGTAAAAGAATGGTGCCTGTATGTTGTACTCATAGGCAGATATCAAAGTTTTGGACTTGGTTATGGAAATTATGATTTTTTCCATATTTTGGTAAATAACTTTGCAAGAGAGCATCTGATTGTGCCAAGTAATATCTCATTTTGAAGACAGTATTGCTGGTTCCAACATGGTAAAAGAATTGTGCCTGTATGTTTGACACATGTGCAGATATCAAGGTTTGTTTGGGACTTATGGTTATGGAAATTATGATTTTTTTTTCATATTTTGGTAAATAACTTTGCAAGGGAGCATCTGAATGTGCTAAGTAATACCTCATTTTGAAAAGATTATTTATAGTTCTAACATGGTAAAAGAATGGTGCCTGTATGTTGTACTCATAGGCAGATATCAAAGTTTGTTTCAGACTTAGGTTATGGAAATTATGATTTTTTTCATATTTTGGTAAATAACTTTGCAAGGGAGTACCGCACTGTGTGAAGTAATACCTCATTTTGAAGACAGTGTTACTCCTTACAACATGGTAAAAGAACTGTGTCTGTGCACTGTACACACGTACATATATCACAGTTTGTTTAGTCTTGTACGAATATGAAAATTATACATTTACAATACTTCTCATTATTATGCCCATATCTTTGCAAGGGAGCATGGTAATCACACAAATGATGCGTCATTTTGAAGCTGACATTCAGATGCACAACTTCTATACTGATATGTAGGCTCTGTCTGTTACAGGTGATGAGATATTATGCTTCGTTTATTTATCAATTATGAGAAATAATATATTAATCATATTTCTGTGAATATCTCATGAAAGGAGCATCACACAGTAATGGTTAAGGTATCATTTTAAAGCTGACATTCATACTAACAAATTAAATTCAAATTGTATGGGTCTGCATGGTACATAGACCAAGATATTGTGCTTTGCTTTTCCAAAAAGTTAAAGAATTTGCACAATATCAGCATTCCTTGCCAAATATTTAATAATGACTTTGATATGCACTATCAACATTTACATTGTTGGAAAGGTCAGTGTCTGCTGAACAACTTTCGCGTTTACATTTTTAGTGTAGCTCTTATAGTTAAAGAGTTATGAACATTTGTTTTCTGTATAGTATTACAAATGGATTTTCTGAAAATGAGCTCAGGCTGCACTGTTGTTCCTATGGTGGAATTAAGAAGGCAGCTTTTTCTGAGCTGCTCCGGAGTGAATGAGTTCTTGATGACGCAGTTGAATTTTTTAATACTACCTTCCTCAGCATCCTTAATTAACATGCCCCTATAAGACTTTTCAGAACCAAAGCACAACCCTCCCCATGGCTACAGAAAACCATTAAGTCAGAAATGAAAAACAGGGATAAAGCCTGGGAGCACTGGCGCAAAACCAAAACCCCCTCAACTAGACAGAAATTCCTAGAACTACGCAATAGAGTCAAAAAGCTAATAAAACAGGACAAATTCCAATACTACCAGTCTGCCCTAGACTCCTCCCAACACAGCCCCAAACAATTCTGGTCCTCCATAAACTCCATCCTCCACCCAGGTAAAGTCAGTACCCCTCCTCCTAAAATCCCTCACTCCTCCGAAAATATTGCTACCTCATTCAACACACACTTCATACAAACCATACTATCACTAGCTAAACAACACAACCCCCTCCCCTCTAACCCACACCTTCAACTAGTAATCTCCCCACTGTCTTCTCTTTTTCTAATGTACCTACCTCCAACATAAAAAAAAACCTCTTAACTAAACTTAAGCCCACCAAATTAGCAGTAGAAAACCTCCTAAGTGAATACCTACAAATCACAGCTGATGCTCTGGCCTACCCAGTATCCATCTTGATTAACCGATCTCTGTCAGAAAGTTACTTTCCCACACTGTGGAAAGTATCACATATAATTCCCCTCCACAAAGTTGGCCCCTCCACAGAACTAACCAATTACCACCCCATAGCTATTCTCTCTCCACTCTCCAAAATACTAGAGAGATGCATTCACTCTCAGGTCTCAGACTATCTCCTTACTACCAACCTCCTTTCCAATACTCAGAATGGTTTCCTGCCAAACCATAGCACCACCACTGCCTTACTCTCCTTTACTAACACTATCCTTCAGCATAAAAACAATGGCTATCTCTCCTCTGCTACCTTCCTAGACCTATCTAAAGCATTTGACATGGTCCCACACAAACAACTCATCTCTGTCTTAAATAACTTATCCTTCTCTCAATCAGTCACCAACTGGTTTCAGAGTTACCTGTCTGACCGCCAACAATCCGTTGTATGGAAGAATGACATATCTCCCCAACTACCTATCTCTATAGGGGTTCTCCAAGGATCCATCCTTGGACCCCTACTCTTCTCTATTTTCACCAATAATCTAGCCTCTGCCACCAAACATGGCACACTCATACAATACGCAGATGACTCAACCATCATCTGCTCAGCCCAGTCCCTACCCAAACTGCAAAAATTCACACAGGAAGCCTTTTCCTCTGTTGAAACTTGGTTATCCAATGTCCAATTAATACTCAACCCAAACATAACTAAACTACTCATCTTCCAACCCACCAAACATACTCAAAACAACTCTCACTTTAACATCACAGCAAAAGACAACACCACTATACACCCAACAGAACACACCAAATTGCTAGGAGTGGAAATAGACAATAAACTAAAATTTTACATTCACATATCCATGACTATAAAAAAAGTCCACAAAAATCTAGGAGCATTATACAGAAATAAGCAACTTCTCACCAAAGCAGCAAAGATTTCAGTAGCAAATTCCCACCTCATCTCTACCCTACTTTATGCCTCTTCAATATATACCAACCTAAGGCAATGCGATCTAAACAAGCTAGAGACCTGCTGCAACAAAATCACCAAATTCACCACAGGGGCATCCTACCGTAGTCACCACTATCTCTCACTTGCTGAACTGGGCTTGCTTGAACTCCCTCACCTCCTTCAATGGTATCAACTCTCACTCGCCTACAAACTAGTAAACTATCCACTAAATGTCCCATCCCTCCAGAATCTACTCCAACCCTATCACACCACCAGACCACTAAGATCCAGCAACAAAAATCACTTACAGATCACTAAAGCCAATAACTCTGCTGGTGAAGCACTATTCTCTTGCACTATAGCCAAATTATGGAACTCCCTCCCACCCACAATTACCTCCGTACCATCATGCACCCACTTCAAAACTTTACTAAAAGTGCACCTAAAAAAATGGTGGCTATGCCCTTGCAACCCCCACTCTAATATCACCCACCCCACCCAACCACTACCTTTCTTTCCACCCCACTAACTACTGTGATGCAAGCTCAGATGCTCTAGTACTTATTATACAGCAGGAACTTCTTATTGCAACAATTGTTAATGTCTGTTATGTACTTCGCAGATAAAGATTCTAGTTGTCTACTGATGTACTATGTTCTTCATCTGTAACTATGTTTATAATTAATTGCTATGTTAATCAAATTGTTAATCGCTATGTAAATCCAATGTAACTACTGTCTATTTTAACTGTGGAGCTTTTCTCCCCGGGCCTCCGCTGAAAATGGACCTACGTCCAGTCGGACACTCCCGGTCAACAAATGTAAATAAATAAATAAATAAATAAATAAAAATAAAATGTTTTATTTTACAGTTGCATTAATACAGAAAGCAGTACTGTGTTAGAAAAGAAATAAATAACCAGCAAAAACGAAACAAATAATTACATGGGGAAATAAACTACAACTCAGTTCAGCAGCAACCTTGGCTATGCTAATACCAAATGTGAATACTGGCAATACAGGATGAGAAAACCGATTTAAAGATAATAATGGCATGTTAAAAGTACACCACAGACTGACTTTTTCAGGGTGCTTTTTTAAGTGGATCTTACAGATTATTTTATATTTGTAAAATGCTGGCAATTCTAAATGTATGTTACAAAAGACCTTAGTAATATAGGGAAATAAACTTATCACTAACATGCTAGGTTATACATTTAGGAGGAAAGACATCAGGAAAAGGGAAGTTATTTCACCATTCTATATAACCTTATTCATAGAAAGGCTTCAGTACAGTTCTGTTACCAACTTAGAAAGAGATCAAGTTAGTTCAGAAGGAATAAAGAAAAGTTATCGGGGGTCCTGGGTAAAAAACTATGTAAAAGGCAAGGAGTCTAAGAAAATATTAATGCAGGAGTTAGGTCTGTTCTCACGTAAGGAAAACCATGAGAGGGGAGATATGATGGTTGTGTATAATGTACGTAAGTGAGAGTTGGATAAGATACAAGTTAAGCAGAAAGAAAAAGAAGGGAGGAGGGGGTCACATTAGGAAATACTTCATAGAAGGACTAGTGGATAAAATAACCATATTATGGGCATATGTGGTAAGCTGAAGCAATACAGCAATACCCAGCCACTGGGGATGCACAAGTCAGTGCATTTCTTTGTGCCGGTCCCAAGCCCAGATAAATGGGGAGGGTTATGTCAAGAAGGGCATTCAGTGTACAACCTTTGGCAAATGACATATTCAAACAACAA
Source organism: Protopterus annectens (assembly GCF_019279795.1). Taxonomy (NCBI): domain Eukaryota; kingdom Metazoa; phylum Chordata; order Ceratodontiformes; family Protopteridae; genus Protopterus; species Protopterus annectens. The sequence goes on along the minus strand of NC_056741.1, from coordinate 1,221,258,942 downwards.
TAAGAAGAAATGAATTAAGTGATGCAAACGTATTTTTAAAGTTAGATCTTGTGTCAATGTAACACAGACACATTTCTTCCAAAAAGCAAAAACAGTACAATCTTCTCAACAGACACTGGCCTTATGATGCAACTATATAGCCAAACCGGAAGCTGAACTCTCTCAACTCAGGGCTGGCATGACCAGACAGGAGGAGATGGTAACCACACACACAACAAATCCAGTCCCACATAGACCTACCACAACTGCAAACCAAACATATAAAAACACAAAGACATACTCTGAGGCTCTAATAAAAAAACTTACCAAAACAACAGAGGCTCCCAAAGCAGACATCCAAAAATCCACCACCTCAAAACAAAACACATGCAACACATACTTCAATAAATCAGTGTGTCAACCAATCACAGCCCTTAAGGCCAAACACCATGCCTGATACACTAGTAATAGGTGACTCTATAGTCAGACACACTGATGTCCCGCTTACCAGGCTGAACAAGGATCAGGTGACTGTGAGCTGCCTATCAGGAGCTAGGATCCGCCACATAACACACGCACTCAGGTCACTCCAAAGCAAGTACAAATATGACTCCGTCATTGTCCATGCTTGCGTGAATGACCTGAGACGTACCTCCCTGGACTACATGAAAAGAGACATAGAGGAGCTCTCCGATTATGTAGCCCAGGCTGGTATGACCCTGACCCTGAGCAGCATCTTGCCCTCACCAAGAATGATGGCACAATACAAAGACAAGATGATCAGCTTTAACAATTGGCTTAAGTACTGGTGTCATTCTAAGGGGATCCAATGTCTGTCTGACTGGGATGACATGTTGGACAAGCCACGCTGCTTCACAAGGGATGGCTTACACCTGTCACCACTGGGCTTCTGGATATTGGCTAAGGCTCTTGCCACCCCCATAGTACCTTTTTTAGGCAAGGCTCAAAAGACAAACCCACCTCCTTAGAAAACAAAAATGGAAAAAAACTAAGGGTAATGCTGCTCAATGCCAGAAGTCTAAATCTCAAGATGCAGGCACTCGATGCACTCCTCAGCATGGAGAACATCGACGTCTGTGCAGTAACTGAAACCTGGTTCAAGGCTCCTGAGAGCACCCCAGCACTACCAGGCTATACCTCATATCATGCTTTTCGGCCCCAAAACCTGGGCCGAACCACAAAGGAAGGGGGAGTGTCCATATTCATCAAGGACACCCACACCTCCAGGTTAGTAGCAACACATGAAGCATCAGAGACCATTCAGGTGCAACTAACCATAGGCAAAACTGCTATACAACTGGTAGCATGTTACAGACCACCCTCCCAATCTCAGGAGCCCCACTCAGCCTTCCTGAAGACATTGGAGGATATGAATGTATCACAAAATACCATCATACTGGGAGACTTCAACTACCCAAACATAGATTGGGTACATTATTCTAGCCCTAACACCCTAGCCCAAAGGTTCCTGGAATTCATAAATTCAAATGCACTGGAACAACTAGTCACCTCTCCCACTAGGGGAGATAATATACTAGACCTAATCATCACAAACATGGGGACAAAATGCTCCACACCAGAGGTATACCCCTCACTAGTGAGATCTATCCACAAACTAATCACCCTGGATATACATATCCCACCTCCACCCCCAGCACAAAAGACCACAGTGAAAAACTTCTCAAAAGCAGACTTCACTCTTCTTAAGACTGAGATGGTATCCTTTAAGCCCACTGGGCCAGTGGATACCACATCCTACAATGCCGAATCCTTCACAAATGCTTTCTATGGACATCTCCAAGAATGCATGGATCATGCAATCCCAAATAAATCCAAGTCCCTCTCCACCAAAGGCAAGCGTCCTGTCTGGTGGACCTCAGCCATTAACAAATTGTATAACAAAAGAAGGAAGCTACTGCACGTCAGAGCAAAATCCCATAAAGGGAAGACATCTCTGATCAACATTAGCAGAAAACTACATTCTCTCATAAAAACATCCAAGGCCAACTTTGAGAGAAAAATCGCTAAGGACACTAAAGATAACCACAAAGCCTTCTTCAGCTATGTTAGAAACCTGGGCGGAAACCCTCAGATATGCTCAGAGTTAGTTCACAACAACAAAAATACACTGAACCCACAGATATTGCCAACATTCTGGCTGACAGGTTCAGTGCAAATTTCTCCCCTCCCTCACCCCCAAAAGAAGAAATACTTATCCCAGATGAATGTAATCTCCCTGTCATCTCAGATGTCCAAGTGAGAACCTCCCTCAACAAAGCTAAAAACACAGCATCAATGGGACCTGATGGTATCCTGGGTTGCGTGCTACGTGAACTCCAAGAGGAGCTAAACCCGCACATAAAAATGCTATTTAACCTTAGCCTTACTACAGGATATGTACCTGAACACTGGCGTACAGCAACAGTGGTCCCACTCCACAAAAAGGGTACCTCTACAGACCCTGGGAACTACCGCCCCATAAACTTAACCAGCCTGGTCTGCAAAGCTATGGAAAGAATCATCATGGAACTCATAAACAGAGACATAGGGGACCTACAGACACTTGACCCCACCCAGTTTGGCTTTGTAAAGGGCAGATCCTGCCTTTTGAACCTGGTTGACTTTTTTGAAACAGTCACTAAAGCCATTGATGAGGGCAAAGCAGTCCATACAGCCTACCTGGACTTGGCTAAGGCCTTCGACACAATACCCCACTCAGGCATCATAGATAAGCTCAACAGCTTAAACGTAAACCCTTATGTCACTAGATGGGTTGCAAACTGGCTAAAGGACAGAACCCATAAAGTTAAAATCGCTGGAGCAATGTCAGACTCAAAGCCAGTCACAAGTGGTGTCCCACAGGGATCTGTCCTGGGACCCCTCTAGTTCGGCATTTATATCTCAGATATTAAAGCAAACATGGGAGGGTTGTGGCTAACAAAGTTCGCAGATGACTGCAAACTAGGTACCATAGTCGATATACCAGAGGACACATACATCCTACAAAAAGGCCTCACAGAAACGGACAACTGGTGCCGGAGTCACGGCCTTAAACTAAATGCCAAAAAATGTATAGTCATCCCCTTTGGGAAAAACAAAGTACCCACAAATTATCACATAGACAGCAACCCACTGAGTACGGAAAAAGTAATCAGAGACCTAGGGACCCAAGTCGACAGCGACCTCTCATTTGACACCCACGCTGCCAAAGTGGTTAGAAAAACATTCTACCTTGCACACCTCATCATGAAGGGATTCACATCCAAATCCAAGGATGTCATTGTACCCCTATACTCCTTCCTCATCAGACCCATGATTGAGTACAATGCCCCATTTGGTATGTACCTCACCCGGCATTTGCAACAGCTGGAGAGACCACAAAAGTACCTCACCAAGAGGATCAAGGGTCTCCAACATATGTCTTATTCTGCCAGACTAAAGAAACTTCAGCTCTATTCAGTAGCATACCGCCTGCTCAGAGGTGATCTCTGCCTGACGTACAAGGCCATGTCCAATCAGGATCTGATTGACATGCTCCATCTCAAAAAATCCAAATCCATCAGGACCACGAGAGCTAAAGACTTAAACCTCGGCACAAGTATGAATAGGATATGCTGGAGGGATAGATTCATAACCCAGAGGCTTCCCATGCTTTGGAACAAGATCCCAGTTCATATCAGGCAGAACCTCTCACTGACTCTCTTCAAGATAAATCTTGAGGAGTGGATGGGAGATCGTAAGTTTACCCCAGGGGTCACATCTGTGTCACTGCTAGACAGGGGCACAGTAAACTAATTCTATTATATAAGGGGACCTTCATTGTGTCACTACTAGACAGAGGCACAGTATTCTAGATTTATTCTGTACATTTTTGTACCATTTCATGGGATGGCAAAAGTCACATCACTATGGCTAGGCAGGTAGCCTAGTACTAAACTATGAAACTATAAACTATGTACAAACAGTTTGTATAAAGCTTAATGATGACATTATTATGTATGGAAAATGCTAGAAACTGTATAATGAAACATCATGACAAATGTGAATGACCTCACTTAAGAACAGGATAAAACATGCTTGAGTTCTGTGGTTTTATTTTCCTTGACTAGGGTAGGTTCATAGATTCAGCAAAAATAAATGCAAGAGAAGAAATGTCACCCCCCACGAGTGCAAAAGAATTGAGAAGTCTTTTAGAGATGGCAGACTATTACATTTATCAAATATTTCAATCTCCTAAGAGAACTGATGAAAAAAGAAGCTTCTTTTGTTTGGACAGCAGGTCAATAAGAAACATTACAAGTCTGACTTTAGAAACTGTAATTTCCTATTTTAATCTGAAAATATACCATTAGTTGGTATGGATGCAAGCTGCACTGCCTAAGAGTCACAAAGGGCCATATAAAAGAAAAACAAAACAAAAGTTATATATTTCACTTGTAGAGTGTTGTCAGACATTGAAAAATGGTATAGTCATACATAGTCACTTGTAATGGGTTTGGTATGTGAACTTTTTAATATGTGCCTACTAGGAAAGGAATTAAACATGATTATTTATCATAAGTCTTCAGAAAACATCTAATAATTTGCAGTCCAAAAAAAACATAGTTTAAGAAAGAACGGTGGTCAAATAGAAGGGGTAAAGACAAAATGTCAAACTAATACCTTTCACTCTTACTTCACCAAACGTAACAAATTCTACAAACAGAGGTCAAAACATGAGACACATGGCAATTTGAGACTCAAAACACAAAACAAAATAGACTCAAGTGCATTACAGTTGGTTATATTTGTGGACTGAGGAGCTTCATAATTTATTATTTAAAGTACCACCAACGGCATATAAAATCTCATCCTTTTTAGCACACTGAAGATTTTTTAGTATTAGAACATGTGTTGTGCCTGACTCGTAATGTGTCACAGTTGAGTGAGATCATCACACTGCTTGTCTGCTTATCCTACTTACTGCTTGTATAGGCACAATATACATCAGTGTAAATTTCAATATTCAGAACTTCCTCAGGTGCTGCAAAGCCCAAGCAAAAACAATCTACTCTGAAGGCAGCTTACAGCAGCATCACTTGTGAAAGACTGACATGAGTGGTTGTCTAACCAACAAAGAACATGAGGGACAATTAAAAGATGTGCTAGCTATGTTAAGTAATAAATAACAACTCTAGTTGCAGACCAGTAGCATTTTTTTCTATTACCTGTTGAAGAAGGAAATTGAGCCGTTGCTGCAAAAATAAATTTTCTCATCTTCTGGCCTCTGCACCTCTGTCCTTCCCGATTTCTAGCTACTCTGGGTCCAGACTTCAGATTTCTGCGAGTGGCAGACTAGGAATGTACTGGTACTGTGCAAGGTAGTAGTTAGAAATCCCCGATTCCCACTGAATAAGTTCAATCAATCAACGAACTAATGTAGTACGTAGACTAAGCTGAGGTAAACATTCAGCTGAATTCCGACTGGCTGGCAGTCTGTCTCATGAAGATGACATCATCGCACATGATGACATCAGCAACAACTACAGAAGGGGGGAAATTTGAAAAAAAAAGGGAATGAAGGGGGCCAATCGGGAATTTATGGCACCCCATTATTTTGGCTTCAAAACTGGTAAACACCGAAGAATTCGGTACGGATGAGAGGTATGGTGGCAGGGAGCTCTTGTATCCAAGTGAGGCCTAAATCCTGATTAGGAGGTATGTCAAGAGTGTTGAGCAGTGTTTTCTTCTTTAAGAACTGTTATGCAGTAATTGTTTAATTATTGCATTAATTTACCAATTAGGTGATGTATAAAAGCAGGGACACTACTGAATGTTTTTATCTGAAGAAGTTGTACCATTGTCGAAAACGTTTTATTTACTGTGTGGCGTTTATGTAATAAATCTGCTTGTGGAGTTCGTTGTCTGGAGGTGTTCCTTGTGGCTGTTTCCATCGAGAGGTTGGCTCTTCTGGGTTGCTGTTCCTGGCTTGCTTGTTCTTTGTGGAGTCGGTTGTTTTGCTGTTCCTTTTGGCTAGGTATGTCAAGAGTGAGACAAATTTGAAAGAGAAGAGCATTAGGTGGTAATGTAAACATTGTGCTGTGCTGGCAATAAATGGTGCAGTGTGGAGAGGAAGTAGAAAAGGTGGTTGGATGTTATGAGTGGCATTTTCAGAAGAGGCTGACCTCCTTGACCTGTATGTATGAAGGAAAAAAGTGAAATGGGCATTGCTCTGAACCTAGGTAGATTGACCACAAGAGAGGTGGATGTGCTGCTGATGAGCTATGAATCACTGTGGCTGACTTCAAGTGTGTGCAGCTTGACCTCTGCAGCAGAAGAATCGCATGTGACTTTATGTCCCATGAATGTTGGTGGCTCCTGTGATTTACCATGGCGTGTTTGACTGGACTGTTGAATTTTACCTTTTGACAAGCTGCTAGGCAGAGCAGTTGAGTGAAAGATGAGAAAGACTGAAACCCATCATGTGGGAAGAACTGTTTAATTCTGGAGTTAAGGCTGTCGGAGAGAGGGCTTGAAAAAGGGGCATGTCATGATGCCTGGACAATGAAGCCTCTAGTTGAGAGAATGTGTGTCAGGGAGCTCTTTTATCCAAGTGAGGCCTAAATCCTGTTTAGGAGGTATGTAAAGAGTGAGATAAATTTGAAAGAGAAGAGCATCAGGAAGTAATGTGAATGTTGGGCTGTGCTGGCAGTAAATGGTGCAGTGTGGAGAGGAAGTAGAGAAGGTGGTTGGAGGTTATGAGTGTCATTTTCATAAGGGGCTGAGCTCCTTGACCTGTGTGTGTGAAGGAGAAAAGTGAAATGGCTGTTGCTTGAACCTAGGTAGATTGACCACAAGATGTCAGCAAAGTATTGTGAAGTGAGGCATGCACTTCTGAAAGAAGAAATCAGTTGGCTGTGGGAGCAACTTTTTGTGGGATGCCCCATATGGTCTAGCAGTTAGACTTCTTGATTTTCACCCTGGTTCGACTCCTGTTATGGGAATGGGTCACACTTTTTGAGGTTTAACTATATACAGCTACTACCAGTCAGATAAGACTACTCAGATTAATGATAATAGTGATGCTCTCCACAACTAGATTCTCTTCAAAAACTTAAGTCATTTGACTCTAGCCCTCTCACAGTGTCTTGACGATCTTGCAATGAGGTGGACCTACATGCTGCAGCATCCTTCACACTGCAGCAAACATGGCCTTGGCACAGATGTAAACAGCAACTGTCGTGAGTTCTGCTTGAAATAGAGTGGATGCCTAGTAAGAGTGGCACTTGAACTGCAGCCATTATCAAATGAATCCTAAGTGTGCTACATCATGAGTGTACTGCAGTGGCTTGTATAGTGGGTGGCCAGATTTTTATTTAGTTTCCACCTGGATGGACAGATCCACAGGGAAATGTACAGACCCTATCAGGTCTATGTGAAGCTCCAAACTCCAGATTAATTCTTCCAAATGATGCTGACTGATTTTGGCCACATCAGGGTCAGGTACTGCAGCAGAATGTCTGTGCTCCTGTGGATTTGTGAAAACTGTGGAACAGGGAGTAGAAAGGTCAATTTTGTTTAGCTGTGATCACGGTGGATATGTCACCCTGTATGCTAGTGATCAAGATGAAGAACATACCTGTATGTGTATGATTAGCAAGTAGGGAGCAGACTAGGCTGCTGCTCTCCACTTAATAGAAGGCTGGTCCGCATCAAAAACAATGGTTCAAGGGCCACTGCTGTGAATAAATACATTTTGAGTAAATCCTGCCTGATTGCAGCAAGCTGTTATTAGGTAACTACAAGTATTTAATTGGCTGGGATTGACTTAATAAAGTTGAAGATAAAATGCAACATCCCTTCCTTTTTTGCTGGTACTATATGATACACAGTAGGATTAACAATGGTGAGAAAGGGGACTTGTTGATCTGAGGATGGAAGGAGATAGATAAGGGCCTCTGTAAGGAGTATAACCTCTTACTGTCCCTCCTTGTGTAATGATTTCAATATACTGTAGCTGTTGTTAGGATGCAGCTGACTCTTTATCTGTTCTGTTACTGTGAAGTCATGATCATTTTTGTCTTTGAGACCTGCACTCTGTTGTGAGTTAAGATCTAAGTGGTTAAGTGTACAAAGCAGTTATGTGGTAGTGCATATGCTGTTTGTAGCACTGATGTCTTACAATTGTTTTCTTGATTATGTTTTTCTGGACAGCTTCATGTTATCTTTTTTTCTTTGTAATAATTTTTCATGTACTGAAAGTGGCTGAATCAAGTCCACGTGGGTCACCCCATTCCACGGTTAACTAAAATCAATAAATAAATAAATAAAACATCAACTGGTTTGATGAACGTCTAATTAAAAATGGCTGGAGGAGAATGAGCAGTCATTAAAATTAGGCAAGAGATTGGCTTTTGTAGCAATGGTGTGCTAAGCATAGTTGTCTTTGAAACAGTTGACGTGGGTTTGATTGTTGGCCAGTGCAAGAAGTCTGTACATTTAGAAATTGATATACAATGCAAAGTTTGCAAATGATTTCATGACTCGTTGTTCTCTTCTCTGTTTTTAGCATTTCACGAAACTGACTTTTTTAGGTAGCTTTCTCACCCAGATTTGCTCGATTGCTTATTATCCACCAGCTATTTTTTGTTATTAGACATCAGTTTTCTTTATTTTATTTATTTATTTATTGAATGTTAGTTAACTGTGGAGTGGGCTGATCAACAGTGACCTGATTCAGACACTTTCAGCATACAAAAAATGAATACATAGTAAAAAATATAATATGAGTCTGTCCAGAAACACACAGGGAAGAGAACAATCATAAGACATCAGTGCTACAAAGAGCATCTACACTACCATAAAACTGTTTAACTGTGATCAGAGAATAGCAAGTTAAATAATTTCTATCCACAGATGACCTCTGTGCCCATCAATTACAGCTACTTTATTGACAGTGGATACTTTGGATATCTGATTGAAAGAAAAAGGCCATACAAAAGTACTCTAACTTGCTTCATATAATTGTACTGCTGTTCTGCAAAGTAGAATTATTACTATTCTATTTAATGACAGCAGCACAGTGTGTGTACTGCTGTTCTGCAAAGCAGAGTTATTACTATTCTATTTAATCACAGCAGCACAGTGTGTCAATTTCATTCACAAACAAACCCATGTCCATCAATTATAGATACTTATTTACTGTGTGCACCTCGGGTCACTCAGTGTCATTAAAAATAATAGCTGTAGCATAACACTTCAACTTTGTTTCACACAATTAGTAACCATAGTAATGTATTCCAGTTTGCTCCATACATATATGTATTAGTCCTGCAAAGCCAGAATAAGGACTGTAAACCTGAGCACATTATATCAGATTATGTCATTTTCAAAAAATGAAACACTTCCAATACAAACAGGTAGAACAAATCAACCAAAACAACTAATATCCATCAAGGCTTGCAGGAACAGGACAGCAATACACAGGACACAGTCAATAGTTTTTAATCCATGCTTTTGTCTTACAAGAAGACTTCTTCAGAACAATTAAAAATCTCTAACAGTGCATCTTTTAAACCATTACCTACCAATAAAATAGTATTTTATTTAAATAATCAACCAAATAATCAATCAATTAGACAAAGTTAAACAAACCCATACTGAAACTTGTAATATACACTTATTTAAAAACATATCATATGTTTATTTAAAAAAATATTTATTAACTTTTAACCATCTGGTTTAAAAAAATAATAATATTTATAGAATCATTAATTCCTGGTGTTTTATCTGCCCCTAAGTCTAACTGCTGAAGTGTTTCCTTCTTTTCTACAGAATTTTTATTATCACTTCCCCTGCCATCCTTTGGTACCTGTTCCAAAACAGAAAATAAATTCCTTGTTTACTTGTATTCCTCGTGATGTAGGAATCGATTATGTTAGGAAATATTTGCATGCTGTTGAACACTTGTCCAATAGTGAGATTTATTTATGCTGTCCTGTGTATTGCTGTCCTGTTCCTGCAAGGCTTGGTGGATATTAGTTTTTTGTGTGTGTTATTTTCATCCACAGACAGGCCTATACTGATCAGTTATTGCCATTTTTTCTGACCGTCATACCCCAAATCTCTGTTTGTAATAAAATAATTAAGAATGACTTCTTAACTTTAACAAACAACAGTAGGGTTAGTCATTTTCATTTAGAGACAGCTCCCCATAACCAACAATTATAGCCACTGTAGTAAAACCATACAAATAGGGAAGGCCAGTGATACACAAACTCAAACACTTTATTAAAACAAAAAAAAGGGTTGAAACTCTCTAACACCTCGGCTGAACAAGCCTTTACAGAGTATCTGTAGAGATACTCTATAAATGCTTGTTCAGCTGAGGCGCTAAAGAGTTTCAACCTTTTTTTGTTTTAATAAGGTGTCTGAGTTTGTGTATCACTGGCCTTCCATATTTGTGTGGTTTTACTGCACTTTGGCTTTTGGTGGTTATACTAAGATGTCTGATTGTAATAGAAAAAAATAATGGCCATAGTAATATATCTCAGCTTTGTTTCACACAAGCAGTAGCCACAGTAAACTATTCAATTTGCTTCAGACAAATGTGCATTCATTCTGCAAAGTCAGAAAAACTGTTAAACTTGAGAAAATGACAACAGCGTCACTCATTTTTATTCACAGATGGCCTCATAACCAGCAATTATTGTCACTTTGCTGATTGTGTTGTTTTAACTATCTGATTGTAATAGAATACTTAAAATAATAATAATAATAAAAAGAAGAAGAATAACCACAGTCATTTATCCAACTCCCCTCCAGATGACACATTTGAACATATTATCCAGATGTGAAAGATGCAGGAACCCATGAAAAAAAAAAACCTTTCAAATAAGCAGTTTACTTAAAAAGCAGATTTTTTTCAATGTGGCTCCAGCAGCACTATATGTCAAAATGGAGAAATGTAAAAAGGATATCATCTACCTTTTCCATCAGAGATAAGATTTGTAGCATGTCAATGGGTATCATAACCAGTGAGTGGTCAAGCATCAGATACACTACACAACTTAGCTACTTATTAACTCCAATGTTAGGTGTTTGAATGGGAAACTGGAAGAGTTAGACTCCTGTGTAAATAAAGGAAACTTTGATGTATGAATAACTGCAGAAACCTGAGTACATGATTCTTACATGAGTTACAACATAATAGATAATTTGACTTACATGAGCAACAGAAATGAAGTACAAATAAGGGAATCAGCTGCAATTTATGTTAAGCAGCCCCTGAATGTGCCACATATACCATTAGAATATGAATTGAAATATATTCAGACAATATTACTGAAATTTAAGAGAGTTTTTAGAGACATGTTCATTTTAAGTAGTTACAGAACACTTCACATTAGCAACTCAGTTCTTGCAAGCTGTTTTGATGACTGCCTCAACTTTGTAGGTGACTGTGACTTAATTGCGAAAGGAGGCTTGAACTTTGCTTGCACAAAACTGATAAAGGATATGTCATGAATATTTTCTTATTTCATTCATGTCAAGCTGATGAATTAAACAAAGTATAAAGAAACCAACCAGAAATGAAATGGTACTTTGAATTCTACTCTTAAAACCTAATAATTAGCCATATGCATGTAATGTAGTTGCTCATATTTTAAGTAATGACAACAGCAGCAAGGAACTTTTTTGTCAGTATACTGAGGTAACAATTCTGGTCAGCTCACAAAGCATGCAGAGCATGAAGAGTGACAGGTTGAATAAATCAGATTTTAGTGCTATGAATGACAGTTTAAATGGCTGTGGATCTCCTCAAAATCAGCCTCCTTGACCTGATGAACAGAATATAAATGAAGCCACACAACCTGAGTTGTGTATCACCACTGAATAACACCTGCAAATCTACTATGAAGCTGAAAAATAAACATTAGAAGGAATAGAAATGACTTACGACAGAGTGTTTCATTTAAAATGTAAGATGTTATTTATGCAAGTAAAATGTAAGGTCAAAAAAAAAAAAACAAGAGAAAGGATTAAACCTAAGTCTGAGCTAAGTGAATTTTAGATTTCTAAATGTTCTCTACCAACCCAGAGTTAACTTGAAAGCAGTCCATGAGGACTGGTGTTTGATCTTGCTTTAATAAATAACTAAATGGGTGAATATATAAGCTCAGAATTCTGATCTAAATTGCTTAGGGAAAACAAAGGTGTACTTTTTGAGACCCCTGAAAGAATAGAGAGGTAATAACATTAATCTGTGTGACAATAAAGGGTAAAACTGAACAGAAAAGCCAGTGTGGATCTCTCTGGTGAACATTTTAGTTTAGCTGTTATGTAACCATCTTACTTATTGCAGGAAGTGTAAGACAATGCAGCTTAGATAAATGAAATAATCCTTGTTTTTCTGTAAAATATATAGAAAAGCTATAAAACTGCTGTGGTGGTGCTGCGGTAACGTTGTCGCCTCACAGTTAGACGTTGCCCGTTCGATTCTCAGTTAGAGTGTCTTCTGTGTGGCAACATGCGTGAATGGGCGTTCCTTCGTTGAAGGTTGTGCATTAGGCCCAGCAAGCCAGCATGTAAAAATCTACTGCCAATCATTAGCGGACCGGAGTTCCGTTGTGGCGACCCCTAACCGGGAAAAGCCAAAAGACACAAACATATAGAAAAGCTATAAGGTCTACTTAAAACAGGAAATGCCAGTGGACTCTATGGATCATAGATAATTATCAGTCTAGAATTAAAACATCTTTGGGAATGGATAAGCAGTAGTCTCAATTATTTGTTTAGCATATAATGTTGAGAAAAAGAGTTCTCTCTTTAATGGAAGGAGGCCACGCTAACTCTTTTTTGGAAAGAAAAGGGCCACAAAGAGCTCATAGATTCATATAGACTTTCAAGTCATAAAGAAACTTGCTTGGGCCTTGATCACAAATCAGCTAAATTAGTTAGGCACACGGTTTCCTGATGGGAGTACTTAATATTGTAGATTAATTATCATTCTTTGACTACATATACACAGCTATGGAACACTGTTTCTAGGTTGACATATTTTTATAGATAGTAGGAAAGCTTTATATAGCACAAATCACAAACGACTTACTAATACACTAGATCTAAACTTGAGCAGTCACACTATTAACTGGGTCATGGGCTGGGTCTCATGTAGAAACTGGAGGGTTCAGCAATGATTCTTCCTGACCCCACAGTTTGCTAATCTATCCTTTATTAACCTTGACTTAGATGATCCTCTCTTGGTATGTCTGTTAAATATTAGAATAGTCAAAATTACTACACAAGTAAGGGACTACTAACAATGTGAAACAAAAATGATCTCATTATACAAATAAAGGACTTATTCAAATATCAATAAGTCACCTGTTACTCTGATAAAATCAGATATCTGGAAGGGTCTACTTCAGTTGGCCGATGGACTTAAATGTCAAAACTGACACGGCTGAGACCACATGATTGACAATTTAGTTCATCAATCAACCTGAGCATGAGCAAACAAAACAAAAGAAAGCTTTTGCAGGGGAGCAAGCCTCCCTACACTCCGAATGTGAGGGGGCTGTGCTCACCACACCCCCACTAATTATATATATCAACTCCGTGAGAAAAGGGCACCTTACTGATCCTCACTATACCATAATCTTAGTCAGAATGGTCAAAGATCTAAATTGTCAATTTTGTGGTCTCAACCATGTCAGTTTCAACAATTTAGCCCATTGACCAACTGAAATAGACCCATCTGGAGCAGTATAGGATGAATGATGATACACATAGTAGAGTGGGATGTATAATGATTTAGGTATACCAACAGAAAAACATCTAGACATTAAGCCACATGTAAATCAGCTTTTTATCTGTGTCAACAAATACCTGCCCTACTGAGATGCTTTAAATGCAGATCAGTAACAGTCATGCTTGTCCTCTACATTATGGCAATAAACTCAAGGATTGGATTCATTAACAGCTACACAAAGTGAAGCTATCATTTTGGAAGCATGCCATGCTGCCAATATGTTAGCACTCTATTTGGTATTCATTAAACAACTCTACATGACGTGTAGAGCCACCAGACACAGATAAAAGGTAAAGTATGCTAATGACAGCATAAAGAGATGAAATACATGCTAACTAACCAATCCAATATGATGGAGATATTCAGGAAGCTATAAAGCAATCATGTACACTCAGTGTAGGCATTTGCCCTCTATTCCAAAACTCTTTGGAATACAGTATAACTGCACTTAGAAAAGAAAGCATGTTGGGGTTGCTGCTGCCAGACCTTGGGTAAGAAGAAAAAGAAGGAGAAGGGTGTTTAGACCCCATTTGACATATCAAGGACTGCATGACACAGAAATTGCTGAGGGTTGACAGGGAAACACTGGAAGAAATATGCAGTCTTTGCTGCCAACACTTCATGTCCCAGGGAAATCATGGAGACCCCATTCCAATGGAAATAAAGGTATGTTTAGCATTACATATACTAGCTGCTGGTACTTACCCACTGGGGATATATCAAGGTGTCACAGGCATCAGCCTCAAGAATATTGCATCCATTTTTAAATGCAATGCTATAACATGCAAGAGATAACATCTATTTCCCACAAACCCCACAGGAGAGATCCCATACAGAAATTCTAAGTAGTAGCACACTTCCCTGAAGTGTTTGGGGCCATAGATTGCAGACACATAGAAATAACAGCCCCACCTGGTTAACAGGAAAAGAGGTACATTAGCAAAAAATGTTTCTACTCTATAAACTATTGGGTTGTCCATAATGTTCAAGGGATCATCTACAATGTCTGTGCAGATAACCCAGGCAGTTTCTGTGACTCACACACATGATACACATGTGAACTCTATTCCAGGTTTGCTAGGGGTGACATTCCTCAAGGGCATCTAATGGGAACACAGGTTATGCACCAGAGCACTGTCTCATGATACAAGTGAAAAACTCACACAACCCCATTGAGCAAGGGTACAATGAGGTCCATGGTCAAACTAGAAATATAGAATGCATGTTTGAAATGCTTAAATCAAGGTTCCAGTGTCTAGACACATTAGGAGTGCACTTCCTGGGTCATACTGCAGTACACTTTTGATGTGTGTAGTCATATCAGGAGTGTGGTGCAGTATGACCGAGGCACCTCTGCCAAAATACTTACAGTCTGTGGCATGTTACACAATATATTTTTCAGGAAACAGCTTAAACAGGGGTGGCAAGGAGCAGGACCACAGATTCAAGGGCCACAAGCAGGACCTGCAGCAGCAGGTACAGTTGAGGAGCCTGAGGGAGAGCCACCAGCTGCAGATGTTGCTTAACGATGGAAGCATGCACAGTATGTCCAGGCTTTGGTTAAGAGGCAAAGGATAGCACACGCAATCACTATAGAGGTCAAAGCCTAAGATCCTATGCACATACACATAGGAAAATTGATGCCTGTCAGACTGCACAAGCCTTATGTAACCATGTAATGGCTGTGTTCTGATAAAATCAGTGAGGGACAACCCCTAAGGACACAATTTATACCTGCAGTAATGACAAATTAAGAGCGGAACCTGTAAAGAAAAAAAAATATAAGATCTCATTATATATACCCCTAAGCAAAGCATTTGTCTGAGGTATACAGTTATGTCAGTAATATCTACTATGTCAAATTTTTGCAATACACAGTTACATATTATACCTAATACTGTGCGTCAAGCATTTCAATTGTCCACTATCTATAAAAGATGGAACAAGTCAATTAAACCCTCATTTGCACAACTATACCAAGAAGCAAGACTGAAGTAGCTAATGTTTCCATGCTTAATGAAAATATTAACTGAAATACAGTGAAGTTCAACATTTAAAGAAGCAATTGTTCACAAATGAGCAGGAATAAGAAATCAAAAACTTTTCATCTGCAAACATATTGATAAATGTAAGCTTGTGAATAAGCAAACATTAGCTATCCACTATATGCATCAGATATACATGCAACCCTTAGTCACAAAAACATGTGCAAAGGGCAGGGTACAATCATCATCATTTGCACAGGGTGGGGGCAGTGGTAAGAAGACAAGGCTGACACCAAAGAAGTGAGTGTATGCAAGTAAGAAACACCTGTATGTATCAGAGTACACAGTGTTCGGAGCCAGTAACAACAGATGTATAGCTTGCATGTGTGTGAGGTGGTAAGGGCAAGTGATTTTTTTTTTAATGTGTGTGTTTGCATGAGCACAATCAAGTACTGAGCTAGCACTGCATCCTGTCATATTGGACAGGTGTGAGCCATGCATGACAGAGTAGTAATTTCAGTGTTGTCACCCCTGATAATGAAAACCACCTCTGCCAGGAGTCACACTGCTACTTCTATGGCTCTGGCTAGAAGTCATGGTACTACCTCAACATGAGCAATGTCTGCTGGATGAGGTCTCCTCATGACTACCACCAGGACCATTACTCCATGTCCTAACAAGTCTGGTTGATGACAATGCAGTCACTGACAGAGCAGTGGATTTAGTGTCACTGCAGGAGCAAGATCTTGAATAGTCATGTCTGCTAACACCAGAAAATGTAGCATATCTTCAGCTATGTGGATGCCCACCCTCCCCCCAACAGATGTGCCATTAGAGGCACTGCCCAATCTAGTGTGTCACTCATCCTGTCCAAGGAGCTGTCCACATGGTTCAGGGACTCATGCATGTCAGAATGCACAACATTTAGTACTCACACTATCCTCCTGAGGCCCTGGTGCAACCTACCTGTGCCTCCATTACAGCTCTAAACATACATCTGGTGGTACCTAATGACACATCAACATCAGGAGGATAGTGAACAGCAAGCCTTCTCTGAGCACCCCTACCAACCTTCCTGTGTGGTACCACGTCCTCACAATGGCTACAGTGAGAAGTTACCAGCTCTGCAACTGGAGGAACCACACTACCCTGATCAACTCTGTTACCCTCAACCTGTCCAATATCAGAGGTCTCTCTGTCATGGGTATGCATAGGCATACTGACTGTTTCTGAAATATGGACAGAGCATGTGGGAGCCACAAACTCAGTGTCACAATGACCCTCTGCACCCCCAGACTGTGCTTGTTCATCACCACCACCATCATCAGACACTACTAATTCTTTGACATCAGGTGGTAGGAGTTCTACAGTGCCACTCTCAAGATCACCTATCATAAGCAAGAAACATAACAAACAAAAGTAAAGAGCAAAACTGATCACACATTTTCCATATATGACAGTTATATTAAACTCAGACAGATGACTAAGACAAATGCAAAATCAACGCAAAGTCTAACTTTATATAGACCTGAATCTACCTTAGATATAGTAATAACAATAACCAGATCTGTGCTTTCAATGTGCAGGTGGGTTGGCAGCCTGCAATCCAGGGTCTATATCACTTTGTTGAATCCCACATCAGTGAATACCTCTTCGTCAAACACCTATTAACTGAAGCTCCTATTCAGTGAATGGATTTTCAGCAAATTATTCTTAGAGCAGACGAATGGTAGGGCACCCTAGTGAAAGTGAACAAAATCATAAAACTTAACATCTACCCAGGTGGGGGGGCTACACCCCCTACAACCCCTAACTAGATGTACCAATTCTGAGATCAAACTACAGTGGGGGGAAAGGGCAAATTCCAGATGGTGGCTCACCATTGTTTCCACTGAAAGTCAGTTCGCTGAACAGGAACTTTAATAAATACGTGTTTGATAAAGAGGTATTTGTGTGATACATTTCAGCATTAGCAATAAAAATTCACAATTTGTAGCATTTAAAATGGAATACAACTATTATAAATGCCATCTCCACTGCTGTGGAGGGCAGTCAGGTAGAAATCCATAAACATAACACACTTTTTCTTTATAAATGCCATCTCCACTGCTGTGGAGGGCAGTCAGGTAGAAATCCATAAACATAACACACTTTTTCTTTCTGTTAACACAGGTAAAAATGTCAGATCTTCCTATAAAGTTATAATACACTCATCTTCAATAACTGTGCAAACAACAATTAAAGTCATCCTAAAAAATATAGGTCATGTAACATTCTATAGCATGCATTTTGTATTGTGGACATGCCTATGCCAAAAGAAAGAAGGGAAAAAAAAACATTAAGATAAAAAAATGATTTTGAGCAGCCATTGTAATTCACTCTTTAATTAATTTATTTATTTAACATTTGTTTGCCAGGATAGCCCGACTGGACAGCATGCATCCATTTTCACTGTGAGTATGCCAGTGAGATGTTAAATCATTAGCATTCCTGAATACTACAATCTACACTAAGTGTAGGGAATGTAAACATGGTGTAAGGAGCTAGCTAGATGATTATACACCCATTCCCTAGGACTGCAAGGATGGGCATTGGAGAAGTGATACCTGCTGATGGCTTGCAGTTGTCTATGATTACTCTGACATCAGGAACAATCAGGGTTTCACATTCTCTCCTCTTTGATATACAGTTATTGAGGGTGTGTCAGGGAGAAGAGACTTACCAAAAAGTCTGTAAGTACATTGACTGATTTAGGACAGCAACATTCCTAATATTCAAATACTGACTTTAATGACCAGAGTTATTGCCCCCTAATAAGAATTGTTGTTTATATTCAGGGGAGAAATTTAACCATTGATATAGATAACATATGTAATAGAAAAGAGACAGAATTGCTATGAAGAAAGCATAGATAAGGGAATGAGGCACTGTAAAGAAAGACAGGAATACACCTACAGTGTTTTCAGTCTTTGTTTAATATTGTGTGAGTATGTGGGTATCCTAAATGTTGGAAACATCACAACCATCCAGACATTTACTGTTAATGAAAAAGGACAACTTTCTTGACTTGTTTCTGTTGCACTTTCAATGTGACTTGATACACTGTCACATTATCAGTACATTTAAACACTTTAGTTCTTTACAGATATACATATTTGCTGTGGCAAATATGGGAAATGCTCTTCAGTGATTGTTCTTGGTACTCTTGTTTGAGGGTTCAAATCCATATAGGATCCTACTGCAAGATAATAAGAACTGATTTCTATTTTTTCTTTTTTCCCTTTATCATTTGCATGCCATTTGGCATTACACATTGTTGACTGGCAGCAGTCAGCAGTAAATGACAGTTCACTGGCTGAGATAAAAACTGAAAAACTGTATTTGGACTGCCATCAGTGGCACAATTAAGACTGGCACACTTTCCTCAGCAGTCTGGATAGTACTGAGTGAAGAAATGCAAGCTGTCACATTCCTATCTCTGTGATATAATATGCAAATGCATTGAGCTTAGAAATACAGCACAGGTGATGTAGGGTTCAAAAGCTTTTCAGAAATCATTTGACTGAGGGAGGTCATACTAAATCTTGACAATCATTTTTATGTATAAATTTGTTGATGTGGGAAACTTAAGTAAGGTTAGTACTGACTAAATGTGACAGACAGATAAGTCATTTGAAATTATGTCATTATTAATTGTGGGTGCTGTGTGAACAATGAAAGCACTTCTTCTGTTCCCTGTGCCCTTTTCCTTTCTCTTGGCATTAGATAAAGTCTTGATATTGTGAGACATACATGATAGTACCAATGGAACAAGGAAATGTGAGAAGGCTGAAATGTATCAGTGGAATGCAGTAGTAGCTCTGCTCATTGCTAGATATACACTGTAGTTCATTTAATGTTTTTTCAAATTGTTATTCCCAAAAGTTGTTTGTATGCTTCTAATAAATACTGTCTTCTCCGATTGTGAGCTGCTTGGCAGCACACAAATAACTTACACGACTTAAGGAAAAAGTGAAAAAAAACACCAAATTAAATGTGTGTGGGCTCAGTATCCAGAAGCAACAATTACTTTTTATTACTAGATAAGTATTTTATAAAATATTAACAGCAATAATATATCAGGAAGAATTAAGTTGTAATGATTACATTTGAATGCATATATCCTATCCATCATAGGGAAATAAAGGCTGCTCTCTGTTATATCAGACTAGTGAGATTTCTTTATTTTATGACACATTAATACTTTTCTATCATATGTGGATGTGGCAAAGGACAACAGTAGCAAATTATTATAATTGTTTATGTATTGCCAAACGAAGTTTATTGAAAAATACAGTAATGTGACATGCCATGTATCTAATTATCTCTTTTTTGTCTCCCCCACCCTATCTCTTTCTGTATAGGAGAGGTTATAGTTTAAAAACATTCTAGTGTTTACATACCTTGCTGCTGAAAAATAAATGACCAACAGCACTGACAGGTAGACTGAGTACTGCAACCCAGCCCTCCATACCTCCACAGATGGCAGCACAGCCACCCAACACTTCAAGTTCACAAACTGGCATTATTGCATACACAATCCCTTCCCTATTGGAGTAACACCAGTGGAAGTGGTGATTTATCACCCAGTAGGAGCTGGCAGAGCTGGTGGAAGATATCAGTGCATGCATCAGCAGGATTAAAAAGGTCCCCCATCAGATTACAAAGATGATGCCATGTCCAGCAGTGAGGCAGGGAACTGCTGCAGGAGACAGTGGTGACAGTTCTGAGCATGATGACTAGATTCTTACTTTTCTCAAGCTAGACATGGGTGTGCCTCCAATGTCCCCTACCTATCCCCAATCATGGTGCCCCCAGCCATTTCTCTCCCTCACCATCCCTATCATGTCTTGCATGCCCTGTATGCTCATGCTTCCTAACTTACCTTACTTCTCTGACCCACTCACTCTTGAGATTTCCTTACCCAATATTCCTTTCTTCAAAAACAATAATAATAAATGGGCACTTGTCCTACAAAAGATATGGCCCATACCCATACACAGCTCTTTATTTCACCTGTGTGTCATCTTGACACACTTGGTTTGGTCTAAATGGCCATACAACATTATTCTGTGTTATCACCCATTACTGATGTGATTATTCTCCAAAGTCATGAAGTTTTGTGCACAGTTGTACATTTATGTTGTGAAGAAGTGGATAGCTATGGTGCTCTCCCACATCTCTCCTGCAAATTATTGTATTCTTTCCCCATGTCCTACCATCTATTTTCCAAAACCACTTTCACCACTGTGCTATCCACTCCTTTTTACATCTTTAATCTGGTAAAAAATACAACACACAACACACATGGCTAGAAATGGCACTTTATATCCTCTGCATTTGCGCTGAGGATGGCATAGCATAGCAATGCTGAACAGTAATGAATGCTGTTTAACTCCTTATTGCAAAAGCTGAAGATTTCAATTTAATCTGTAGTGATCTGGTTACTTTCACACAAATGTGCTTAAATCTGCTGAGCTACGGAAATATAGAGTAAAGGCAGACTAAAAGCAGTACTGTAAAACAGTTAATGTAACAGCTCTTATTCTGCTGGAAGTAACATCTTCAGAGTTCCTATGTGGCTTGCTGAGATAATTATCCTGTGTATACCCTAATGGTTTTACATAGTGTCATGAGTTTGATTACAGTTGTAAGTCATTCTATTAATTCATGATATTTCATGATACTTTCACACATACACACACACACACACACACACACACATATATATATATATATATATATATATCTAGGTTTCATACCTCTCAACCTGAAAACATCAAAAATCTGGACAAAATAGGTACAAATTTGTATGCTGATTAACATAAAATTTGCATACATAACTATGTAACCCCGCCTACTCCAATGGAACTGTGGGATACCAACTTTCAAATGCAAACTGAAGAATAACCAAAATATGGCCCCAGCACTATCTCTGCAAAAGTAAAAGTAATATAAACATAACACATTACAGAGATCTGTAACTGAAGATGTTGCTGCTAGCAAACAACTTTATTTTTAGATGAAAAAATGAAATATAAAGTGCCTGTTGTTGCCCTTGAGGAATAAATTGCCTATGTTACATAAAAAACAAAATAAGCTAGTATTGCAATAGGGAATGGATGGCAAAGTGATAGCCATTTCATAGTTACTAAGTATCTCTGCCAAAAAAGACATTCTCAGGACTGCAGCATTTTTTTACCCCCCCTTAAAAGTACGACAATGTACGGTGTCAGCAATCCATCTACATGTTGTGGGAGTAGAACTCATAGCCTTCTGCATCAAAAGCAAGCATTTTTTCCTGTTGTGCTACTAACACAAACAGACCTAGCATAACATAAGCAGATCTAAACTTTTCTCCCCCTGAAGAGCTATGCAACAAAAGAAATTTGGAAAAAGCCAACATTTATTGCGGGGGGGGGGGGCACATTTTAAACATTGCTTGCATGTCCTGAAAAATAGGAAGACTGAAGTTTAAATGGCTGTCATTATTTAGTGAATTCAGTTCTCACTGATTTGACAAAAAAACACTAATTTTAAGAGGAACAGACAAAAACACAGGAAGCTGCCATTATGTGAAGCTCAGACAGAAAGCTGCCATTAAGTAGAAAGCTTCTGCAAGTCTGCCATTAAATAACACAGATGGGTACCATAATGTGTAAAGCCTGCATGCCCTTAAAGACTGAAAGTAACACAGCTGTTTGAAAAGTCACACACCTCCTTTAACTACAAAGCTTCTGCCACTGTTAGTCTGCCATTAAATAACACACAGGAAGCGGCCGTTATGTGAAGCCTGCATGCCGTTAGTTTGAAAAGTCACAGACCTCCTTTAAGTACAGACAGAACTTCTACAAGTCTGCCATTAAATAATACACAAAAAGCTGCTGCTATGTGAAGCTGCAATGCCTGCATGTCATTTAAGACTGAAAACTGCCTAAGTAACATAGCTGTTTGAAAAGTCTCACATGCACACACCTCTGGCATTAAGTAAAAAGCTTCTGCAAGTTCACACACACACCTCTGCCATAAATAAAAAGGCAAGTCTGTAATTAAGTAAAAAGCTTCTGCAAGCTGCCTAAGTAAAGGGAAGGCTGCTATGTAAAGCTGTGAAGCTGCGATTCCTGCATGTATGCCATTAAAGACTGAAAACTGCCTAAGTAACATAGCCATTTGAAAAGTCACTCACACACACACACACACACCCCTACCTCTCAGGAATCTTAATCACTCTGCAGCTAAAATGGCACATTAGGCATTAAATCTGCACCAGGGCTTGAAAACAGCATTAAATCTGTTTCAAATCTGATGAGTATTCAAACAGGCAATGGCACTAAATCTGCAGCATTGAAAACTAAATCTGACGAATCTGCAGCATTGAAAACTAAATGTGATGAGTATTCAAACAGGCAACTCCATATTCAATTAAATCTGCCCGGACGAGTATTCCATATTCAAACAGATGCACGTGAGTATTCAGGCAACTCCATGACTTGCGTGACGGCATTAAATCTGCGGCATGACTTGAAAATGGCTCCAAGTTATTCCATATTCAGGCGCACACGAGTATTCAGGCAATTCCATGACTTACGAAACAAGTCATGCACGTCTTAGCTTAATTCCGACAGGCTGATGGAGCTGATGTCATCATGCATATGATCATGTCAGCTCTGAAAGTGCAGAATCTAAAAAATAGCTTAAAAATCAGAAATGAAGGGGTGCCACTCAGAAATTGTGGCACCCCTTCATTAGAACCCCAAAATCTGGTAAAAACCGAGTAATGCGGGACGGTTGGGAGGGGTTTACTATTACAATGTCAACGTAGCATTGTACACCTATGAACTATTTGAACTACAGATGTTCGAACAGTTCACATGTGTGCAAGCTACATAACTGAATGTTACATATGCTGATTTTTAACATTAGGGCCATTAGATAATGTGTATTTTCGGCAAAATAGTTCGCTGTTAAATACCGTTTTTTTTAACTTCGATATTTTAATAGTAAACTATATATATATATATATATATATATATATATATATATAGAACCATCTGCATTTCTTTCCATAGAGAACATTCTATTGACATACCATTTGAATAATGCAGCAAGACATCTTTTGCCAAAGCATTGCAGCATCAACAGGAAAAGTTAATAAGCCAACCTTATCCTGCTTATGTCTTCAAATTTGTAGCACTTTTTGACCCTTTACTACGCTCTATTCAAGCACATTATTATACAGTACATGACAGATTAATAAGTAAGAGTAACATGCCATACAGATGTTGCTTTATGCCTCCAAAACATATCATTGCCATTCATCTCTACGTCTGTCTCTATGCACCTCTGTTCTCCCTTTTTACTTCAGTAAATTGTCATTGTGATTCAGTTGTGTTATTTAAATGTCACACAGTTGAAATCCCTTTGTGGTGTGATTAGTTAATGTTTACATATGCAGTCAATTTTCTGACTACTTTCAAGGCTTCTAATCCAACCATTATCTAAGTATTGCTGACTGTTTTTCACACTATTTGATGTCTATGTGTTGCCTAAATATTGTTATGAGCCATAATTACCCTTCTTCTGTCATACTTAGTCCCTACTTCCATCTCCTCCTGTCAATGTATCTTCTCCCTTGTGCTTCATTATTCTCCCATGTGTGCCTTTGCATAATGTCTGGCACCAGGCAACAAATGCAAATAAGGCTGGGTACAAGTACACAGCTTATGGCAATAACTTGTGATTTTATTGCCTTTACCCACATCACTCTGTTGTGCTTCATATCACTCTTGTTTATCTATGTATATTATACTTTTCAAAAAGTTGAAAAGTTGGATGTACAAATTACAGTGGTCAACATGGTAATGAAGATGAATGCATCCATTCACATTTGCTGAAATCTGCTAACAAATGCGAACTATTAGAAGCATGACTTCCTTTTGTAATTTGTCCAAGTCTTTTGGGTTTCTAATAACGTGATGGGAATGGGCCCCACTCCTAAGTCAAAGTATGATTAAAGTTCATGAACTTAGTATTGTTTCACTCTTTGATGTTAGCCAAAAGTGCTCTCTGCAGCACCTGCAATGTGATTAGAAATTACTCCTTCTGCAATTCATATGGAGTTACATGTATTGGTAACACATGTAAATGCATCTGTTAATTATTTTTTATAAGACAATTGCACCTAACATTTTTCATGAATCTTTTGTATTAATGAACACAAATTTGCATTTGAAGCTTTTGATAGTTTTTCTTGTGCAAGTTCATAGGTTCATAGGTTCATAGCTGTTTACTAAGCTAATAACCACAAGGACCTTTTTAAACCTAACCATGCATCCCAAATCTCTAACAAGTTCTGGTACTCTTGACAAGCAGGGTCTTGGGAGATGAAACATTTACAAGTAGGGGCCTTGGAGATTAACCATTTGCAGGTTTCCTGTGTCCATTAGAGACATAGGTGCCAACCAAGGGATGAATTTCCTGTTCCTCATCCAACTGTCCAAGTTACACTTGAATTGGGGTGGGGAGGAACTCTGTTTCACATGAATAGGGGGCCTGTTCGAAAGACAAGGTAGTCTCTGGGATACATACCGGTCTCTCCAGCAGGTTCTATTTATATCTCA
The DNA here is from genome assembly GCF_019279795.1 of Protopterus annectens. Classification (NCBI taxonomy): domain Eukaryota; kingdom Metazoa; phylum Chordata; order Ceratodontiformes; family Protopteridae; genus Protopterus; species Protopterus annectens. Next base: position 1,221,233,506 of record NC_056741.1, on the reverse strand, counting down.
GGCAAAGTTAAAGTCTTTAGAATGGGTAATTCTGGTGCTGTTTGTTTTGTGGATATGCAGGAGGTCCATCAGAGTTGGGTATGACAATGCCCTGTATGCCAGGCATAGATTGCCCCTCAAAAGCCTGCAGGACACACTTATACCCTGTATTGTTTCAGTGACGAATCTCTGTGTACATTCCAATTGTTGGATATGCCTGATTAGGTACATACCAAGGGGGCATTGCACTAAATGATAGGTCCAATGAATGACAAATAAGTGGAAAAATGGCTTCCTTGGACCTAGATGCCATACCTTTGTTTGTAAGTTGCACAACATAGAATGATTTCCTCACAAATGTAGACATGTGGCAGTCAAAGGCTAGATTACTGTCTGTGTGTATCCCTAAGTCCCTGAGTACTGGGTAAACTCTAAGGGTGCGTTGTCAATATGATAGTCACCAAGGAGTGGATGACTTCCCAAAGGATACTATTATGCATTTCTTGGCATTCAGTTTTAGTCCACGTCTCCAACACCAGTTGTTTGTCTGTCAGCCTTTCCTGGAGAACAGTTGTGTCAGTGTGGGATTCAATGACAGCTCTTAATTTGCAATAATCTGCATATTTAGTCAGCCAGAGACCATTGACATTGACTTGACTTCAGAGAACTAAATGCCAAAAAGAAGAGGTTCAAGGACAGATCCCTGAGGGATTCTACATGTGACTGGCCTATTTGTAGAGGTGGGCTCCTCAGTTCTAACTTCCTTGGTCCTGTCTGTGAGCCAGTTGGCTATCCACCGGGTGACATATGGGCTTGTACCTAACCTCTTGGGTTTGTTGACAATGCTCAAGTTGTATTGTGTCAAATGCCTTGGCCAGGTCAAGGTAGGCAGTGTGAACCATTTTTCCATCATCCCTTCCTTTGGTGACCTTGTCAAAGAAGTCCACCAGGTTGAGTAGGCATGACCTGCCCTTGACAAAAACAAACTAGGTTAGGTCCAGTGTCTGAAGATTTGCTATATCACTATTAATCATTCCCATGATAATTATTTCCATGGATTTACATACATGACTAGTGAGATTTATGGGTATGGAGTTTCCAGGGTCTGTAGATGGCCCACCTTTGTGCGGAGGGATGACTGTTGCTGTTCTCCATTCATGAGGCACAAATCCTGTTTGGAGGCTATAGTTAAATAGCAATTCCAGACAGCCTAATAGGTCATGTTTCATGCTATTTAGAAGGATCCTGGGATATTTTCTGGGTAATTGATTAAGTGTTCTTGGCCTTAAAGAGAGCATTAAGGACCTGTTCCCTAGTGATAGTAGGGGGAGTTATATTTGATGGTATATCCTGAGGGAAGGTTGAGGGAGACAGGGGTAAAATTGGAGATGAATTTATTGGCCAGCAGGTTTGCTATATCTTCTGGCTCAGTACAGTTGGATCCATTTACAATGAGCTCTGCACACAATTGTGTAATGCCTTTGAGATTGTGGACATAGCTAAAGAATGCCTTGTAGTTGTCCTTGACATGGGAGGCCAAATTTACCTCATATTTGGCTTTGGTAGACTTTATTTGTCCTCTGAGTTGTTTGTTTAGTTTGACTGGAGTTGTTTTATCCTGCTGGGTGCTGTGCCTCCTAAATTTTGCCATGATTTTCCTTCTTCTGTTATACAGCATATTGATTTTGTGATTCCACCAGGATGGCTTTTTTTGAGTTAGTTCTGTACTTCTTCCTGGTGGACACAGCTGCCTCAATGCAACGATTAGAATGCTAGCATGGGGTTTCTGTGAGCAGTTCTGCATAGGCAGCAGTGTTCTCAGTGTTTATGGGGGCTTGACATTTTGACAGGTTATCACTTAATAGCAGGAAGTTAGCTTTAGAATAGTTCTTGAATATTCCAGGTTTAGCCAAGGCCCCAGGTTTTATTTTTACCTCAAAGGGGATCATTTTGTGGTCTGACTTACTAGGGAAGACACTACAGTAGGGGGTGTACAGCACTCTCCCATATTAGTTCATAGGTTCATAGGTGAGATGATGGTTGGGTTAATAGCTGATGATCACTGCAATGATCATCAATGGCGAGGGTATTGGTAGGCTAATCTTGGTACTGATGGTAGTTGGCTGTATGGCTTTCGCTCATCGCATCAATGTTTGGCAACTGACAAAAGCAAGTCACCAAGTGTTAAAGGCATGATCTGCCTGTGACAAAAGCAAACTGGGTTGGATTATTCCATACCAAATTTTATTCTTTTTTTTATGAGGTCCATTATGATCCTCCATGGGGCTTTTTCGGTGGAGGCAGTAGCGCTGGTGGAGGTAATTTCCAGGGGTGCGGGCAGGCACCGCTTTGAAAGCCAGACCACAGTTGCAGCTGCACTCCCCTGGGTGTGCCTTTGAGGGGAGGTAAGATTTTAAACAGCTGTCTGAGCTCACAGGGGTTCACTCATTGAGATATTTGGTGCAGTTTTGAACTGAGAGCAGTATCAGACATGTGTGATTGACTGTGTTTGCTGCGTTTCACTTCTCGTTGATATGCTTGGTTTGGGTTTTGGGGAGGGGGGATTTGGGGAGGCTCCAAACCTGGGGGGAGGGAAGGGAGAGCTGAATGTGTCAGCCAGTATGTTGGCAATGTCCGTGTTTGAACTAGTTCTTCTCTATGCTTTTCTGGGGTTTGAGCAGAGTATTCTAGGTTGGAGAAAGGTTTCTGTAACAATTTTGAGTCTTTTTTTATTTTGTCTCATTTTCTTATTTTTCTCTTTTTTTTTTTTGCTCTTTTTTTTTTTTTTTCTTAGAGCTTTGGGTGTCTTACCTTTTTTTTGTTGATTTTGCTTTCTTGTTTTAGCTTCCTCCTTTTGTTGTAGAGCTTGTTTATGGCTGAGGGGGGCTGGAGCTGGGTCGCTTTTTTTTGAAGTCTTGGTTTTGTTTTTCTTTTGGGATTGCCTGATTTCCATGCAGCCCTGCAGGTGCTGGTAGAAGGCATTTGTAAGTGATTTCAGATTCGGTGGTGCTGTTACTGTTTCTGTTTCGGGTAAAGGAGACCACACTAGTAAGTCTTTAAGTGAAGTCGGCTACTCGAAGTTCTTTTACTGTGGTCTTTTTTTTTATTTCAGGTGGGGTGGGATGAGGACAGGATGGGTGGTGCCGTGATATGATCTGATTGGTCATATGTGATGGTGTTATGTTCGTTGTTGTCCATGTCTGTGATGATGGAGTCAGTATGTTGGTCAAGTATGTTATCTCCCATGGGATTTGGTGGTTAGTGATGGGTGAATTCTTGGATTTTTGGGTTTGGGCTGTTTGGGGTTGAGTAGTGTTCCAGTAGTAATCCAGTCCATATTAGGTAGTCTAGTGTATGGTGATACATTGGTGTTTTCTAGTGTTTTTCCCCCAGTTCAGGTTTTCAGGTGAGGTGAGGTAGTTTGTGAGGCCTGGGTGGCCTGTAACATGCAATTTGCAGAGCAGTCTATCTTGCCTATGGTTAATTGCCTGGATGGTCGATGTCGTTGCCGTTGTTGCCAGTCTTGAGGTGGGTGTGGGTGTGATGATGATGGATACCCCCCCCTCCTTTCTGTGTCGGATTTTGTGGCTGTGGCATGATATATGATATGAGGTAAAACCTGATAGTGCTGGGGTGCTCTCAGGAGCCTTGAACCAGGTTTCTGTCACAGCACAGACATCGATGTTCTCCATACTGAGAGCAGATCCAGTATGGCTGCACCCCTGCTTGGTGTATTGACAATCTGGTCCAAGAAGATTGTGTTTACAAAATCCAGGATTCTTTGTGCCTGTACATTTGGTGTCATATAGGATTCCCAGTTAATAGTGGGGTGATTAAAATCACCCACGAATATGGTATTGGGATGGATGGTGAGTGTTTCCAATAAGTTTAAATACATGGTATTGGGTTCCTGGGTCATAAAGGGGGACCTACAACTTGCAAGGAAGTTGTAATGGATTTTGCCTAAGTATTTTTCTTTCTTGCAGTTTCTCTCTTAATCTTTTTCTACATCTTTGGTCCTGAAATTCTGGGCTTCTTGCATATTAGCAACAGTACATAAGTTGCATAATTCACTTCTTTTTAATTTCTCCAAATCTTTTGGGTTTCTAGTACCACAATGGGAATGGACTCCATTCCTAAGTCAAAAAGTATGACTAAAGTTAATGAAATTAGTATTGTTTCAATCTTTGATGTCAGCCAAAAGTGCTCTTCACAACACCCACATGTGCCCAGTAATGACTCCTTTTGTAATTCGTACTGGGTTACATGCATTGGTAACATATCTAAATACAATTGTAGATTCTTTCTTCTTTTTTGTTTTTAATAAGACCTGTTGCTCCTACTACTATTGGAACTATTTGGGTATCTTCCACATTGCTCTCACTTCTGCCTGCAACTCCTAATATTTTATGACTTTGTGTCTCTCTGTACACAAGACAATAGTCACTGGGTGTGGTGATTTCAATGATGAATGCTACTTTTGTCTTCTTTTCTTGGACCACTATATCCAATTTTCTAGCATTTGTCTTTTGAAATGTTGGTAATGGGTGATCCCATGTGATGTAGACGTCATCATTTTCTATGATGCTTTGTGGCTCATGTTTCCCATGTTTTTCAGCCACTTCAGTACCATAATGTTTGCACAATCCCCAGTGCAACAGTCTTGGCACAATATTATGCCTTTCAGTATACAGTCCTTCTGCCATTAGTATGTCACCACCAGCAACAAGATGTGCGACTCTTTCCAATTCTGTTTTACAAAACTTACATTTGTCTGTTTCTCCATGTTCAATATACTTTGTAAACCAATGTGTACGTAGCCCACTATCTTGTGCTTCCAATATTAACCTTTCATCTCTTGATTTGAATTCACCTCTCCTTAACCATTCTTGCATTCGTTCCTGATCAACACGAGGTTCTTCCAGAAGTTTTCTATACTTGTAACTATATTTATGCATTTTCCACATTTTTTGCCTTCTCATCTGGTCCTTTACCTTATATTCTTTCTTGTGTTTTTTAGCACATTCAGTTGCTGCCTGATTTTTATCTTCTAGTTTGATTTCCATTCCTGCTTGATGCCAATATGCTTCTGCTAGATTAAGCAGAGAAGTCATCATAGATTTATTATCCTCATGTTTCAAAAGTTTCACTATGTTTGGGTCTTGTGAGGTCAGCAGATATGTGTGGAGTCCCACGATTGTAGATCTATACATGCAATCAATTTTAAGGAGGCCCATCCCTCCTTCTGAACAGGGAATATATAATCATGCACTGATTTTTATAAATCATTCGGTGAGTATGAAGCATCCTTCTTGTTTTCCTATCTAATCTATCCAACACATTTTGAGGCCAGTCAGTCACTCCAAAACTTTAAGTTAGGACAGGAAGAGCAAATCGATTTTGTTTCTAGATGTCAACGCTGTTTTCAGGATTAATTTATGTCTTCTAAAGTATTCCTTACTAAGTTGTATTCACATTTGTTCATGTTTTATTGTTGATCCTTCACCAATTCCCAGATATTTATACACTCCCTCTTACTCAAGTCCTTTTATATCACATTATTGTCCCAAACTAATGTTTTCTTGGTGCTGCAGTTTTCCTGCTTTAAAGGTAGCTTTTGCACATTTGCCATGACCAAATGACATTCTTATATTATGTAAAAATGTTTTGACAACTTGCAGTTGTACTTTCAGTTCCTCATCTGATGAGCTATACAGTTTTAAATCACCAACAATGAGAAGATGAGAAGTCTTTACAGTTTGTTGTTTTCTAGGAGCCAAATTATAGCCATGGCCTAAGCTGTTAAGCAGACAGCTTAATGGGTTAAGGGCAAGGCAGAATATCAGCGGTGACAGAGACTCACCCTGGAATATCCCCTTTTCAATTTTTATCCCTGGGATAATAATTTGTCCTTAGTCATGGCTTTATTGCAAAGTGGTTTGTCACTGTTTCATGGCCACTGTAATGTAGTCGATCAGTGTAGGTTGTATCTTATACATTTTTAAGCACTCTTTTAGCCATGAATGTGTGATACTATCAAATGCTTTTTTGAGTCAATCCATGCCATACTTAGATTCTTCCCCTTTTTATAGTTCTCCACTATGACTTTATTTAACAACAAATTATCCTTTGTTCCATTTGACTTTCTTTTATTGCCATTTTGTTCTACTGCCATAATTGAGAGTTTTTTTCTAAATGACTATAAACTCTGTCAGCATCAATTCCTGTGTATAACGTATATGTCGTCAGAAGGCAAGTTATTGGTCTATAATTTTTAGGGTGGCTTGCAGGTTCACTCTTAAGTAGGAGCATCATTTTCATGTTGTTAGCCAGTTTGGTGTCTGTTCAGGGTGCACATATAAATAGTTCTTATTCATGGCTAAATCTTCATGCAAAGATGTTGATACTTTTAACTAAGAGTTAGATAGTGCATTTGGGCCTAGGGTTTTCTTAACTTTGTTTCAATCTTTCTGGTTGTTACTGTATCCTATTTCATATCCTGTACCTTTAAACTTCTTATTCTTTCTTTTACTTCTTCTGTCCATTTAGCATCTTTGTTATGTCCACAGAATATTCATAGATATTTCCCCAAAATATATATATTCTTCCTTTTTTTTTGGTGGTCTTTCAATTCCTTTTATCTTGTTTCCCAATTCTCTATAAAACTTTTTTGGGTCATCAATAAATTACTTATTTTGTACATTTCCTTTATATTTATCTGTGTATCTTCTAAGTTTTTCTGCCAGTGCTGAGATTTTTTGTTTGTTATTTGCAATAGTGCATGATAGATGCTGGTCTGTTCTAATACTGCGCATTGCTTTTATCACGTCTATCTTTGTTAGTATTTTTGTTGATCTGCTCCCTCTTCTATATTATTCTAACAGTGACACTTCAGGTCTTAACTGCTTTATAGTTTTCTCTATTTGATACTTCCATGATGGTATTTCATTTCTCCCCTTCCTTTCCCTCACTACCCTGTGTTCTTGGGGTAGAACTTTATCAGTTATTAATTTAGCTGCACAATAATATATCCTGTTTACTACTGTTATATCACATGGATCTCTATGGACAGTCCTAATTACTGTGTTCATTTGTTTTTTCAAACTTCTGACTTTTTGGGTTTTGTTGACCTTCTGCAGTCTATTTCTTTCATAGATCTTAATATGTCTATCTATGTCTGCTAAATTAAGAAACTCTTCTCTTAGCTCATTTTCTTCTAAACTGAGGGCACATTTTTTGTTTTACATTTCCTGCGGGCATTCTATAGAACGTTCTATAACATCTTTCTGTGGCACATGCTTTTTAATTTCATCCTGTGTCATCCGTTGCTCTGATGTCACCCCTTTATAAATGCTGTATGCCTCATTTGTACTTGGTATTCCCTTTGGTGTAGCCTGCTAATAATGTGCTGTATAGATTGTACAACATAGGTAGGTGGTTTGAGTCCATGCATTCCTAAATAGTGTGTCTGTGATTACTATCACATAAAGTTGGCCACCTTGCAGCCACTTTTATGTACACTTTCACATATGTATGAGATGGATTTACAGTGCCACACTGTTACACTATGAAATCCTTGCATCCCCAGGGAAAATAACTTTTGGAACACACAATGACTACATAATGCTATCAGAACTGGAGTATCTTACAGATGGATTGCAAATTATTCTATGTTGCATGACTGATAGTGTGATTTGTACATTGTGTAACAACATATATAGAATATTTGAGGCCAGCTATGAGTGCACCTTTCACCCTCATATTGTGCATACTACTCATCAAATACAGATATGATGTGCAGTTGTACATTGTTATTCTGCCTTATCATAAACAGCCAGCTAGTAAATGGTGGTGATGTTATCCCTTAACTGTGCACTCTCCCATTTGTACTTCAACATGTTGTATGGTGCTTGTGATTCAGGCACTAATCTGTAGCTTGTGCTCTTTGGTAGTTAGCTGAAATGCAGTCATTACTGCTCAGACTGCATTGTGTCAGGCTTACTATGATTATACATGTCACTAACACTGTTGTCAAACACATCTGCTGTGTACATGTATAGATGCTGATTCCTCTTACAAAAAGCTATGATAATTTCTCACATAGCAATGGTTTTATTCAGAGTAATGAAGAGATGTGATTACATTTGCTTAAATAACATATGCATGAAGTGCTATCTTCTGGCACAAGGGAATGAGATGACAATCTGTATGTTGTTGTCTTAGTACAGCAGTTACAGGCACACATCATCATTGCAGCAATGACTTGATGTAATGCCTTGACATACTGATGTATCTCACAACTGAAGTGACATTTCTACCATGGAGCATTCATCCTGTACAATAACATGCATTTCCTGTTGTCAATACTCATCTATTTAACATCTTCATTCAGTGCCTTATGCTGTAATGAATGAATGGCATACACCACAGTTATAATGTGTCCATTTACAGTGGGAGAGGCATCCACCATCCCTTTTATCTCAAACAGATTGTTTACAAGATATACATCTGATGCAATATATTAACACAGACAGAGTGTCACTTGTATGTTAAGACTTCCACTGTGGTGTTTGTAGTTCATCCACATGTCATTAGTCAGTAGTGTCACATGGCTTGTTGTTCAGTTCCTGAAAGGGCAATCGTATATGAATGTACTGACGTTACATAAACAGCATTGTATCTAGTTATTCTTATCTATCTAGTTATTCTTATACATCTTTATGTTGGACAGTGATATATCATCATAGGTTGGGACTGCATGACCGTGAAATGATTATGTGGGGTATGAAATACTGTGAGCACTCCTGTAGCACATGCATTGAGCACTGACTTATATAGCATACCTGCACAGACTGTGGTTCAGTTCTGGGACAGTGTGTGTGTGTGTGTGTGTGTGTGTACTACACAATGGAAACAGCTTCCTTATTCAAGAAGCATTGATACTGATACTGTACTGTTCACTGTTGTGTGGACAGTAACATGTGCAGCCTCTTTCCACTATTGTGAGCAAATCATTATATTTGTAACTCCTTTCTTAATGCACACATTCAATTCAGTTACTTGTGACAGCCTCCATTACCATCTGTGACAACTGTACCAATCAGCAGTGGCTTACAACAGACAGTAGTTATGGCACAGTCATAGGTCCACAATTTTCAGGCTTTGTCCTAGAAGGTAGGGCATTCATACCTCTTTTGGTAGTAAAGTGTTATAAGCCCTTCAAGGGTGTTCTTTATGACATAGTCAATAAGTATAGTTCAGTGGCGTCCATTATTGTTACACATCTCTCTGATTTCTGTCTTGACGTGTTTGGAAATGACACAGTGTGAATATTTATGTCATTCATTGCTCAGAGGCATTACCTATTCTCAAAAGAAGTATGCTTTGTATTGCTGGTCTTAATCCAGACATGTCTTTATTACTGCTATTGTTCTTGTCACACTATACAGCTTAATAGCAGATACGGCCTTTCATAAACATTTCTTACTGTATGGCATGCAGCCAAGCCACCAGAAACTGTGATTGGTCCTGTGTTATAATACTTTCTGGCATGTTGGTGTTGTTGAATTGCTGTTATGTTACTGTTTCCTGTAATTCCATGTAAGCATGTACAGTATAACAATGTCTGAGATGTTTGTAGATTAATAATGTAAAACTTGAAATCATGAAATGCCATCCAATCCGTGTTGCCATTTGTCAGGTATATATGTTGCATGTTATTATATCTCATTACAGCTGGGTGACATGACCAGGTGCTTGTGCAGTTACATCCTACTGACACCCCTAGGCATAAATATTGCTTATTCATATTTGCATTAATAATTCCAAAACCGTGCTAGATGCAAAGTATTAAACTGTGTCATCTTGAGGCTTACACAATGGCAAATACAACTGTATTAGAATTTGACCACTCCACTGAAACAACTTTAAACTAAAAGCACGGACTGCTGAAATCCTTTCCCTGTGAAAGAAATCACTTTCCACCAGGGTGAACTTTTCCCTTTCTCTAGTATAGTACTATCTTGGAGTTGGTATATTTAAATAGGGGGGTGTGGGGGGAAGCCCCCCACTTGGGTGGGTTTAGTTTTGTTTTGTTGAGGTTTTTTATGTGGCGGCCAAGTTGCTACTTTCACAGGTAAATGATTTTGGCAGTCTGGGCTTTTGGTTTAAAGCCATTTCGGTGAAGTGGAGTCGGGCAACTAGGAGTCGGTGACTGTCATTTTGGCGAGTCAAAGTAGACCCATATGTGTATATATATATATATATATATATATATATATATATATATATATATATATATATATATATATATATATTGCATATTAACTTTTGCAAGTGGATATTGCTGCACAGATTTTCTAACATTTTTATTACCATATGTATTTCATTAGAGCCTTTCTTCCTGGGCCTCCATTTAAAATGGGTCAAAACCCAGTAAGGCAACCTGAATAACAAAATGTAAATAGATAAATACATAAGTAAATCTCTACAGCCATATTCATTGTCACAGGGTAAGCACAAGCACCTGTAACAGGTCCTCTCCTTTTTCATCTGTGTTAACTCACTTGTGGGAAACCAGAAAAAAACAGCATCCTAAAGTCTTCTGATAATAACATACTACTGATCTCAAATAATGTAAATGGAAAGGAAAGCGTCAGGCAGATTATCCACACACAGCGTTTACAATGGTTCCACAGTTCTAAGTAAGTTGTAGGTTAACCAAAAAGTTTTTAAGCAATACCAGGTTTACAAAGTTGCTAGTAAACCAAAAATTCTAAGCGATACCAGGTTTACAAGGTTCCACACCTCGGCCAATAGATCCCCTTATAAAAGTTCAGCAGTATTCACTCCACCTCGTTTCACATATGAAAAAATGAAAAAAAGGATCGACCAAGGCAAATAATCCAATAGCTTTAACTTTATTAAAGTACAACAGATTGGCAAGCGCTTTCACCTGTAGGCTTCATCAGGCCTGTGGAACCATTGTAAACGCTAAGTGTGGATAATCTGCCTGACGCTCTCCTTTCCATTTACATTATTTGAAATACTTGACTTTTAGGAAGAGTGTATTTAAACAGCCAATATTTGTACTTATACTACTGATCTCATTCAATCATATATCTCAAACACAGACAACTGTATACCTCATACAGCAACAATCAGAATGATAGTTACCATAGCATAACTTAATATACAATTCACAGAAATTCAAAACACTTCCAGATGAAGGCAGAAAGTGAAGGACTAAGACAACAAATTGCTTCTTAGCTCTACACACCTAAAGACTGTCCTAGTATTAGCCTGTACACTATGTAATCCTCAAGATAAACAGAATAATTCTTTGTCAATTATTAATGAAGGGCAGTGTGCTATACCTCTCAACCTCTTCAAGCAAGAAATCTGAATGAAGCCTGGCATAATGGGGGGACAAAGACCCAAAAATAGGGACAGATTTTAAATATTGCTCTTATAAACTAGGAAGGTGATAGAATGACAGGATTTGTCTTAGCATGCATTTTTCTGAAGAATATGAAGTCTGAAACTCAAATTTATGTCATTATTTGGTGACATCAGTCCTTAGATAATCCCAGTGATTTGCAAGAAAACCACAGATTTTAAGAGAAACAGACCAAAAATATGAGGCAAACATCTGGACAGTTGAGAGGTATGCAGTGCGCCTCTGTCTGACAGCTTGATATAAAAAGCTGACATCTACCTACAGCTAGCTTCCCAGACTGCACACAGGGGCCAGTGTAGTTGAACACCACTACAATATTGAAGTATTTTGTTAAATTATATTTTATCTTATTAATCTTGTAATGCTGACATCAGTGTATATGCAAGTATATATTTGGTAACTACTAAAATCTGAAAACACATTTGCTGAAGCAACATAGATCAATTATTAATAGTAAGTTGCAAACTGTAGTAGGGCATCATCTCTTGGAAAAACAAGGACGGAAACCAAAATCATTAAAGTTTATGGATTAGAATAGAGGAATAGTTATGGGACTTCAGAAAATGGAATGCAAATTCATGGGAACATTAAGAAACAAAAAGTGCATGGCATTACACAGAATAAAGCGATAAGTGGTGCCGTGCATGGACAGGGGAATTTGGAGACACAAGTGGAAGAAACTCACTACCAGGGAAACAGCACAATATACATTGTACACAAATGACTGGATAATGATTTGTAAATTTCAGTGATTGGATATGCAAATTACAGATTCAAACATGGCATAGCTATTCAGAAATGTAGACAGTGTGATGAGCCATGGCAATCATCTATTCTGGACAACTGGATTTTCTTGTTTATATGAGCTTCACATGCATTGGGATGTTAAAAGTAACTCTGGCATTAGCAAAGCAGCAGTTGTTTTCATTGCCAGTGCCCACAATGTTGCATGTCATCACCCTCTGCATTAAAGAAAGCACCATCAGTGGCTACCACACCATCACCACCTCAACCACAACACAGCTGACCACTACTGTGTGAAAGTAAGCACCATATGGAAGTTAGTAGACATGTGCCACCCACACATGAAATCAAGGAGAGTGTATGTGATGCCTATCTCAGAAACAAAGGCTTGTATAGTATTCATAGTCATTGCTATAAGAACATTTCAGTGTTGGACAGAAGACATGTTAAGAGTTTTGCAGACATTAGCTTTGTGAATCCTACACCAGTTTGTAGATGTGATATTGCAGTGTATACAGGAGAATATTTGGTTTCCACAGACAAAAGAGGCAAGAATCACTACTAGGCAGGCATTCTACAACATAGCCTTTTTTTTCAAAGTCCTGAGGACCATTGTCAGGATCTCCTTTGCTATCAAGGCCCCATCTGCCCCATATGGCATCTAGTATAGGGCTTTCACTCCATCAACTGCCAGGTGGTGTGCAATGTCCTGCGTATTATATCAATTTGTCTGTGTGCCACCCAGTTTCTATGATTCCCATATCTGACATACATAGTACCTATACCAGCATTTCATTTGGGCAGATTTTCCACAGGGTCATCTAATTAGCTCAGTCATTTTACATGCTGGTGTAAATTATCCTAATAGCACTCATTTGTACCACATGTATCCCACATGGGAGATAAACTGCTGACAAGAAAATTTCAAGATTTTGTTAAGCATTTTTAGATTAGAACCTTTACATTACAGAGAGTAGAGAAAAGAATGTGGATTTAAACATATAGTAAATGTATACTATATAAATACCTATAGTTTGCTAAACAAAGTGGATGAATTATATATCATGTTGAAAGTTCCAAACATGCTGTTCCCATTGATGTAGGCAGCAGACCACTCTTAATGGTGTCCACAGTTGTGCAGGCAAACACACTAAACACAGCAAATCCCCTGAAGAATGTGGAAAAATGGATGCTCATTGTTCATTACTTAATACTAGCAGGGTACCAAAAAGTAATCATAACACTATGTGATTGTTTTATATCATGTGACTTGTTACATCACTTGACTGATTTTACCTATTTAAAACATTCTCATTTCCTAATTTAGTATTACGTATCCGAGGAAGCCCGCTAAGGTGAAAGTATACTGCTATTGCACTAGCGTGGTTTGGAATTTTATGTGTAGTTTGGAATGTTATACCTAAGTCTAACTTCCTGGATTTGATTTTACTTACCTTGGATTTTACAGAACTCTATGTGAAGTGTTTGCCAGCTTTGGAACTCATTAAATGTACTTTTAAGCTGCTCATGGTTCAGGACACTGGTTGTTTTTTCGATTTGACTGGTTTCTACAGTGCCCGACTTGTCACCACACTAATACTTGATTACTTACATTATGGAATTATATATATATATATATATATGATATTTTATTATTGCTGTTTATTGTCCATTTCCTCTGTATGACATAAAACTACATGTGGAAACATTGCATAGTAAGGGTATAATATAATATAATATGATATAATATAATAATAATATAGGATATGGTAATAATAATAATAATACATGTTATTTACAATACATTAATCCCCCCCCCCCACAAACCATCCCAAACAAGCACTACATATCTGGGGTCTCATTACCTTTTCCACACATATAGCAACCACAGTACATAGTGGTATGCATAATGTTGTATGCTTACTCATAGATAGGGCCACTTTGTGGTGCTTACAGCCTTGCTCTACAAATCTCAAACAGCCAAGTATGTTCAATCAGGGTACTTCATAGCTAGGCTTCCCAGACACAAGTACAGGTCTTGATTCTCACCTTTGAAAGGCAAGTTGGCTAGGCTTAAAATGGAAGTTAAAAAAGAAAAGCCAGCACTAAACTCCTGTAATCAGGCAATCTTCATTTAATGTCCAAATTCAAGACAGCAACATAACATAACCGTACACCAACATGGTTAAACTGGTTTCGATAAATCCTTCATCAGCAACCAAACATGATGTACAAAATAAAGACAAAAACTAACTTCCTGTCTTGCAACTTATATAAACTTCATAAAGGAAGCATGGAACACCCTCTAGTGCATCAATAAAATAATGCACAAGTTCAAAAATACATGAAATGTGTTACAAATGAACCCAGTTGTCCCAATTATATAAATGAGTATATAAACCCAAATATAGCAACAAAAATATAACAACAACTATATGAACTGGATGCCTCAAAAATGATCATTTAAACCAGGGGAAAATAGAGCCCCTGGTTTGATGATCCACACTTTCTCTTTATAAGTGAGCTTATCATGTAAAACATGGGATTGTACATGTCTGTCCTTAATGTGATCAATGACCATAAAACAGAAATTGCCCGTAGGGTGTTTAGAAATGTGTTTATGTAATGAACTGGACCCCTTTTTGTTTTTAATATCACTAAGATGTTCCCCTATCCTAACTTTAAAAGAACGGGAAGTTTGTCCAACATAGAAAGCTCGACAATTGCACTGGGCCAGATAAATCGCCCAAGATGTACTGCAATTGGCAAAACATAATATATCATAAACTTGTGGACAATTTTGTGAAGACAAAGTCCGACATTTCAACACCCTAGGGCAGTAGGTACAATGACCACATGGATATCATCCAAAAACAGGGCCTGTAAAAAGGTGAGCTTGAATAATGGAACATGTATCTCTGTAATAAACCTTCTTGTAATGACTAAAAAGAGAGCCCAAATACCGCCCTTCACGAAAGGAGTAATGACACTGGTCCCCTACATATTTCTCTAAGACATTATCCGATTTTAACAGATACCAATACTTACGGATAATGTTCATAAATCCAACTGTATTCCTCCCATAAGTTGTAACCAATCTAAGCAAATCAGACTTGACATTATCCCGATTTTGATAGAATAATAAATCAGTTCTATCTTGCTGATTTGCAAAACGATTGGCCCTCGTGATGTCACCCCCTACATAATCCCTACTTTTGAACCTGGTGATAAGATCCCTCATGTGATGGTCATATGTGGAGGAACTGGAACAAATCCTTCTAACATGAAGGAATTGGGACTTGGGGATGTTCTTAATGACATGCTGGGGGTGGAAACTAGTGGCATGTAATAAGGTATTGAATTGAGGAAATTTTCTAAATATCTCACTCTCAAGAGTGTTGGTATCCATTCTTTTTACCAAAACATCCAAAAATGCAATTTCAGATCTAGAAAATGTCAACTTAAACTCAATCCTCCATATATTGCCATTTAGATACTCAAGGAATTCAAAAAGAAATTCCTCACTAGCTCTCCACACCATCCAGCAGTCATCAAGATACCTCCTCCAAATGTCCATCTTGTTAATGTAGATATTGTGACTGATGTCATAAATTACTTGGTCCTCCACATACGCCATAAATAAATCTATGTGAAGTGTTTGTCAACTTTGGAACTCATTAAATGTACTTTTAAGTTGCTCATGGTTCAGGAAACTGGTTGTTTTTTCGATTTGACTGGTTTCTACAGTGCCTGACTTGTCACCACACTAATACTTGATTACTTACATTATGGAATTATATATATATATATATATATATATATATATATATATATATATATATATATATATGATATTTTATTATTGCTGTTTATTGTCCATTTCCTCTGTATGACATAAAACTACATGTGGAAACATTGCATAGTAAGGGTATAATATAATATAATATGATATAATATAATATAATATAATATAATATAATAATAATATATGATATGGTAATAATAATAATAATACGTGTTATTTACAATACATTAATCCCCCCCCCCCCACAAACCATCCCAAACAAGCACTACATATCTGGGGTCTCATTACCTTTTCCACACATATAGCAACCACAGTACATAGTGTTATGCATAATGTTGTATGCTTACTCATAGATAGGGCCACTTTGTGGTGCTCACAGCCTTGCTCTACAAATCTCAAATAGCCAAGTATGTTCAATCAGGGTACTTCATAGCTAGGCTTCCCAGACACAAGTACAGGTCTTGATTCTCACCTTTGAAAGGCAAGTTGGCTAGGCTTAAAATGGCTCACAAGGGCAACTAACCCATTGCATTTTTATATACCTCTCAACTTCTTAGTGCAAGAAATCTGGACAAAGCCTGACATAATGGGGGGACAATGGTACAAAATAGGGACAGATTTTAAATATTGCTCTAATAAACTTAGAAAGTCATTAGAATGAGAGGATTTGTGTTAACATACAATTTATGAAGCATATGAAGTATAAAACTCCAACGTGTGTCATTATTTAGTGACTCCAGTCCTTGGATCTTCCCAGTGATTTGCCAAAAAAACACAAATTTTACGAGGAAAACAGTAAACATATGAGGAAAAAATCTGGGCAAACTGAAAAAATCTGGACAGTTGAAAGCTATAATTGTGCAAATGCAATACATATTTGTATGTGAAAGCAGAGCTTTTAAAAGCAAAGAGTTTTCATTCATTAATTTTATATGGATTGCGGCTAATGTCTTACTTTTCTAGTGGAGCACTGGTGTGACTGTTGATAGACACTGTTTTGAAGAAAGAAACTGCTTGGCCATCACCTATAATTATTTAAGGTTGATTGTCATATTAAAGGAGTGATCAATAATTAAAGTCTTGGCATCATATTATAATTGTGGTTGGTTTCAGCATACTTTTATTGCACCTAATGGGTACTTCACTGGAAAGGACTGTCAGTAGGTATGAAAAATATTTTTTGGCTAGGTCTTGGTTACTATTGGCAATTGGTACTAGAGGCCATTTGACACAGACTAAGGCAGACAATATCCCTATGGGTCAGTGGTTATAACTTCATCTTACTTAAATGTAACAGAAATTGGAAATAACCCAAGGCTAAAGTGTGCATCTGTCATAATATCTTAAGGCCAACATACTCTTGCATACATATTTGGGGCAATCACATTGGTGGCAGTAGTAGCATTAAAACCCCAACTGTACATCACCATGTCTAAGAAAAAAAATGGACACTGGCTATCTACTTCAGGTAGGTGTAACTCATCTGCATATATTTACATTTAAAATACCAGAATGAGTTACATCTGTCTTCCTGCCAAGAAGTGAACCACATTTGACAGTTCTGTCAGTGGAGATGAAAATGTCTAAAATGGGCTGCAAAGTCAGCTATTTCATGGAAATAAATGGAGATGGCAGTGGACTTACAGAGCATAATAACTGTGAAAGAGCAGCACTATACTGGTTCTTGATTTCTGAACTGCAGTTAGGTCCCCATTATAAGTAAGAAGAGAGAACAGATTTGAGTTACTTTCCTATGGTCCTATAAGTTGCTCAGAAAATATTTTTATTAATTCCACTTGCAAGAAGGATTGGTGTCACTCAACCCCACTACCAGCACCTGTGCCTCCATGTTTACAGACTAGCAATGTACAAGGCATTAAGGGGAGTGCCAGTCCCCCTAACAAAATGGAAGTAATATTAAACTACAGAAAATACATATGCAGTACACATCACTGTTTGCAGACAAATGGCTGCAGTGATCCTGCCAACATTTCGGTGTCTGTTAAATGTTTAAATAAATATCGATGTTTGCAAACATTTTGCTTGACTTCAAACCTGATCAAGTACTACTTCCTCCCATTTTCTGCTCTTGCGATTCATAGCCCATTACTGGTGCCATACTCACATCTGTCGTTAAAAGCATTGTTGTGCCTCTGACAATTCCTTCAGTAATTTAACCATGTATGCATGAGCATTTAAAAGGCACCATTTCTCCAATGATCCCGTTCGGTAGTTTGTCCATGCATGCATAAGCACTCAGATGACACAAAAATGAATCACTGACCACAACAATCCCTTCAGTAGTTTGTCCATGAATCCAGAAGTACTCACATATACATGCATTTACACACACATGCACGTGCACGCGCGCACACACACACACACACACACACACACACACACACACACACACACACACACACACACACTTAAAGTACTTCTTACCTTTCTTGCTGGCAGTAGCAGGCATACCATCTGTAAACAATTGCCATACTTAACTGATTTTTTTTTCAGTCTCAGGTTTTTTTCAAAACTCTTTGCATAGAGTCCCAGGAATGAACAAGGAAGTAAAACTGAAAGTCAAATCTGCTTTCTTGTGTTTATAGAGTTTTCTTTTTTATTTTTATTGGGGTAGGCTGCAGCCTAGCAGCTAGTACCAGGATCTGCCCCAGGTGCAGATGGTCAAAGGTATATATAGTAAACAAGCTTTACTCTGCAGTCCTGGGTTTAATTCTTTCAGTTCTGACTTGCAGGCTTTCTAGAATTAATTAAGCCATGTAACTCTCAGTCTGTTCATGAAAAAAAAAATTGGGAACATTCTTTTTCCTCCATCATCTTTTTTAGTCAAAAAAGCATACAGGCAGAAGTAAAGCTAAAATTATTTATTAAAAGCGCAGCTCACACATACACATATTGTACTTGCATAGGAGATTTCAGTAGGAGTTGCATTTTCAAAACCATAAATCTCATAGAGAAACATTTTGTTTAATCATTTAGGCATAAAATAGCAAACATATCCAGCTAGTCTTATCTGTTGGCTCTCAAGAAGAAAACATACAGGTGAGGTGACACAGGTTGTACTGTTTTATCCATCTTGCATAGCTGCCACTTGAAAATTTCTCTCCTCACTCAAGTTCTGTCATTGTAACAAGAGTGACTTGTTATGCATTTAATAACCTTGGATAACTGCAAACTTTATTTCAGTAAAAAGTTAGACTGCTGTGTTTCTGTGAGTTTAAAACAAGCAGAGTTAACTGTTGAATGCTAGCCTATCAATAATGGGAATGCTGTGTTACATTTAAATGCATTTTGTGTATCACACATATGTACACAAATTCTTTTTCTGCCTTTTAGCACTGGTACCACATAATAGATATAAAATCCTAAGTCTCTGACTAAGATTTATGCAAAAAAAAAAAAACAAACAAACTAAAGCTGCTACTGTAACTGTTTTATGCATAACCTGTACTGTGCCAAGAACCAGTGATTACTTAACTTGCATTACTTTTGGCTATCTTACACATTAAAAGTTTTATATTTGCTAACATACACTTGGTTAACTACTATAGGACAGAAGAAGCACATTTTGTCTCAATGTATCTTTTCACTAAGATGTATCTAGCTATAATAGACAGCCACATAGCACTTTTCATGATATATTTTGACATGTACAGTTCATCATAATAAAGATTTTGCTGGATGAGATTGTGTCCCACTGAGTCTTGGATATTTACAATATAATGTGTATGTGCTCTGTGTCTTGCTTGGTTGGTGCAAATAAGCTAGTGGATTTTTAAGCAATATATTCTGCATTGTTACTATTTCAGCAAATCTCATTTATGGAGTTATTCCTTCTTATACTGTCATTGATTTAGGGGTCATTTTTTATGGAAATGAACTGTGTTACAGCATACATATTGACATTTACACTCTGTGGCTATATGAAGTCAAACAAAGCTTTAAGAGCATTCGTCTGGGGTGTAATTACATTAACTCTAGGGGAAATACTATGCAACAGATTGTGTTATACCTTAGAATTCATGCTGTGCACCACACATTAAAATATTTGCCAGATTAGCATTTATGAGTATTTTAGAGAAGCTAAACGTGCCAACCTTTGATTTAGAGTTTTGAAATTTGTGTGACAAACTGTGCAAAACTAAGGTACATGCAATTGTTATTCAGCAGAGATATGGCAAAATATTGGGAATAAAACTGTTTTCAGATAGGTACACACAAACACATTAATACACAGGTAGTGTTTTATAAGCATTTACTTCTGTTGGAGAGGCAAATTGTTTTAAACTGACTGGAATTTTCTGGGTCTTGCTATCTCAAGGGACAGCTATGAAGCTGACATGGTAAGAAGTGAAAGAGTTAGGGGAATCATATCACATAGGAAAAGGAACCCGTCAAAGGGTTCAGAGTTTGCTGAGCATCTGCCAGTGTTAATTTACACCGGGACATTCTTCTGAATTATTGGCAAATAATGTGACTCTTTCCACTAAGAAATATGCATCAGTTAATCTCAGTTTTAGTGTGTTTTGTTGTGATGGAACTTTGAACAAGACTGGCAGCAGTGAATAAACTTTGAAGAAGCTCTTGCATGGACATTGGGAAAGAAAAACTGAGAGCCTGCTTCACAGGGGAATAATAAGCTCTTGTCTGTATAACTGTGTCTGTGCTTGTTTGATTACAGAGTAAATTTACAAGTTAGTAAAAGTTACCTTCAGTCATATTTCAGGTAATAATAGGTATAAGCACAAACCCAGCCACTGGGGATGCACAAGCCAGTGCATTTCTTTGTGCCGGTCCCAAGCCCAGATAAATGGGGAGGGTTGCATCAGGAAGGGCATCCGGTGTAAAACTTGGCCAAACTATTCCTGAGGACACCAGAAAAGATTTACATACTGGATCGGTCGAGGCCTGGGTTAACAAC
Source organism: Protopterus annectens (assembly GCF_019279795.1). Taxonomy (NCBI): domain Eukaryota; kingdom Metazoa; phylum Chordata; order Ceratodontiformes; family Protopteridae; genus Protopterus; species Protopterus annectens. The sequence continues at coordinate 1,221,212,581 of NC_056741.1, read as the reverse complement.
GACCACCACCAGTACTGTTAGCCAACAGGGTGCTGGCAGAAATTGGGCTACTGTTGGCCGGAGGCGGAGAGGAGATGAAAGGCATGGCCGAAGTCAGGAAGAGAGGAGAAAGGCTAGGACTGTGGTAGTGAGGGTCAGAATTTTGAATGTTGGCAGTATGATTGGTATAGGGAGAGAGCTAGCTGATATGATGGACAGAAGGAAGGTTGGTATATTGTGTTTGCAAGAGACCAGATGGAAGGGGAGTAAGGCTAGGTGTATTGGAGGTGGGTTCAAATTGTTTTATTATGGTGTGGATGGGAGGAGAAATGGCATAGGAGTTATCCTGAAGGAACAGTATGCTAAGAGTGTTTTGGAGGTGAAAAGAGTGTCAGATAGAGTGATGTTTATGAAGCTGGAAATTGATGGTGTAATGATGAATGCTGTTAGTGCATATGCTCCACAAGTTGTGTGGGATGGACGAGAAAGAAAAATTTTGGAATGAGTTGGATGAAGTCATGATGATTGTACCCAAGGATGAGAGAGTGGTGATTGGAGCAGATTTCAATGGGTATGTTGATGAAGGGAACAGAGGGGATGAGGAAGTCATGGGTAGGTATGGTGTTAAACAAAGAAATGCAGAAGGTCAGATGGTAGTGGAGTTTGCGAAAAGGATGGACATGGCTGTAGTGAATACATATTTTAAAAAGAGGGAGGAGCATAGGGTGACATACAAGAGTGGAGGAAGATGCACACAGGTGGATTATATCTTATGTAGGAGGGCCAGTTTGAAGGAGATTGGAGACTATAAAGTGGTGACCAGGGAAAGTGTAGTTAGGCAGCATAGTATTGTGGTTTGTAAGATGATGTTGGTGATCAAAAAGAGGAGGAGGAGTGTGAGGGCAGCACCAAGGATCAAATGGTGGAAATTGAAAAAGGGTAATTGTGAGGTGGGGTTCAGGGAAGAGGTAAGACAGTGACTGGGTGGCAGTGAAGCGTTACCAAATAGCTGGGTAACTACAGCAGAGCTAGTAAGGGAGATGGCTAGAAAGGTGCTTGGTATGACATCTGGACAGATGAAGAATGACAAGGAGACATGGTGGTGGAATGAGGAAGTACAGGAGAGTATACAGAGAAAGAGGTTGGCAAAGAAGAAGTGAGATTGTCAGAGAGATGAAAATAGTAGACAGGAATATAAGGAGATGAGGTGCATGGCAAAGAGGGAGGTAGCAAAGGCTAAGGATAAGGCATATGAAGAGTTGTATGAAAGGTTGGACACTAAGGAGGGAGAAAAGGACCTGTACCGATGGGCTAGACAGAGAGACCAAGCTAGGAAAGATGTGCAGCAGGTAAAGGTGATAAAGTATAATGAAGGAAACATACTTACAATCGAGGAGAGTGTGTTGAGCAGATGGAAAGAGTACTTTGAGAGGTTGATGAATGAAGAGAATGAGAGGGAGAGAAGGTTGGATGATGTAGGGATAGTGAATCATGAAGTGCAATGGATTAGCAAGGAGGAAGTAAGGATAGTTATGAAGAGGATGAAGAATGGAAAGGCTGTTGGTCCAGATGACATACCTGTGGAAGCATGGAGGTGTTTAGGTGAAATGGCAGTGGAGTTTTTAACTAGATTGTTTAATAAAATTTTGGAAAGTGAGAGGATGCCTGAGCAATGGAGAAAAAGTGTTTTGGTACCGATTTTTAAGAATAAGGGTGATGTGCAGAGCTGTAGTAACTACAGAGGGATTAAATTGATCAGTCACAGCATGAAGTTATGGGAAACAGTAGTGGAAGCTCGGTTAAGAAGGGACGTGATGACTAGTGATCAGCAGTATGGTTTCATGCCAGGAAAGAGCACTACAGATGCGATGTTTGCTCTGAGAGTGTTGATGGAGAAGTACAGAGAAGGTCAGAAGGAGTTGCATTGTGCTTTTGTAGACTTACATAAAGCATATGACAGGGTGCCTAGAGAGGAGTTGTGGTATTGTATGAGGAAGTCGGGAGTGCCAGAGAAGTATGTAAGAGTGGTACAGGATATGGACGAGGGTAGTGTGACAGCGGTGAGGTCTGCGGTGGGAGTGACGGATGCATTTAAGGTGGAGGTGGGATTACATTAAGGATCAGCTCTGAGCCCTTTCTTATTTGCAATGGTGAACAGGTTGACAGATGTTATCAGACAGGAGTCCCCGTGGACTATGATGTTTGCAGATGACATTGTAATCTGTAGTGAGAGTAGAGAACAGATGGAGGAGACCCTCGAGAGATGGAGATATGCTCTAGAGAGAAGAGGAATGAAGATCAGCAGGACTAAGACAGAATATGTGTGTGAATGAGAGGGGGGATAGAGGACTGGTGAGGATGCGAGGAGTAGAGGTGGCAAAAGATGAGTTTAAATACTTGGGATCAATAGTTCAGAGTAATGGTGAGTGTGGAAGAGAGGTGAAGAAGAGAGTACTGGCAGGATGGAATGGATGGAGAAGAGTGTCAGGAGTGATTTGTGACAGACGAGTACCAGTAAGAGTGAAAGGGAAGGTCTACAAGAGGGTAGTGAGACCAGCTATGTTGTATGGGTTGGAGACAGTGACATTGACAAAAAGGCAGGAGTTAGAGCTGGATGTGGCAGAGTTAAAGATGTTAAGATTTGCACTGGGTGTGATGAGGGTGGACAGGATTAGGAATAAGTATATTAGAGGGTCAGCCCAGGTTGGAAGGTTTGGAGACAAAGCCAGAGAGGCAAGATTACGTTGGTTTGGACATGTGCTGAGGAGGGATGCTGAGTATATTGGGAAAAAGATGCTAAGGGTGAAGCTACCAGGAAACCGGAAAAGAGGAAGGCCTAAGATAAGGTTTATGAATGTGATGAGAGAGGACATGCAGGTGGTTCGTGTGACACAGCAAGATGCAGAGGACAGGAAGAAATGGAAACAGATGATCCGCTGTGGCGACCCCTAACAGGAACAGCCAAAAGATGATGATGAATAGGTATAAGCACAATTAGATGGTAGTCAGCATGCTTCAGAAGATAATTGTCTGCCTGGCAATTTTTATTTGTCTTTATCTGTACAAGGATGCATGTTTTCTGTATTTTTAATTAACAGTGTGATCTGCATGATTTTAAGAAAAACATTTTATTATTGAGCTATAAAAGCTCACGACTGAGCTAGCTGATTATTGATTTATAGAAAGGAAGCTGCACATAGATAATGAAATATAACCTGTTGGTAGTTATCTTTTGAAGTGAGTCTGCAGTTGCAACAGATACAATAAACTAATATGATATCATTGGCTTATTTGTGATCTTGGTGTGCCAAACTGATTGGGCTGGTGGTAACATGACATTACAGAAGCAGGAAGGGGTGGTGGTGGTGTTGCAAAAAAAAAGTTATTTTGTTTGACCCTCCTGGAAATCACTGTGTGTGTGTGTGTGTGTGTGTGTGTGTGTGTGTGTGTGTGTGTGTGTGTGTGTGTGTGTGTGTGTGTGTGTGTGTGTGTGTGTGTGTGTGTGTGGCATGTGCGCATGCAATACTATAAGCCAATATTAAGTTATTGCTTGTAAGTTAACACTGCAATGAGTTGACAGTGAAGAGGGTAGAATTCTGGGAAGACAGTGATCAGACAGTGATCATAACCTTGGTCTTCAGCTATTCATTGTGAAGCTTATGTTGGTGCAAAAGATACTGGTCAAAACCCAAGGCAGCAATTCACATTTGTAATGTGCTTTTAAATCTCTCCTTGACATATCTTGCTTTCAACAGTGTGAATTTTGCAAACTGGACTTATAATTTCATTGGTTTATAGGTATATACTTAGCTAATGATATAGGTGTCCCTATGTATCAAGAGCGTTCATTAGGAGGGGTATGTTACTTAGGAAGCTTCTAAAGGTTATGGAGGGCATGTTAATTTGGATACACTTACTGTCTACCTCTGTCTATTAGGGACATGGGGGCCAGAACTAGGGTAAATTTCTGATTTCCCATCTGTTGGTCAAGGTTACATTTAAATAGGATTAGGAATGGACTCTGCTTCACATGGATGAGGAGCCTGTTCCACAGCATGGGGATCTTTTGAGACACCATCTGTCTCACCAACCTGTTTTACTTATGCTGCAAGCAAACTTTAAATCCTTGGATCTAGTGGCTCTGGTGCTGTTTATTTTATGGATATGCAAAAGGATAATCAGAGCTGTATCTAAGGATGCTTTGTATGCCAAGCATAGCTTGTCTCTCAGCAACCTGTAGGAGACTGAGTATAGAGACAGGTTCTTAAGGCAATCTATACAGGATAATATGTTTATACCTCAGATTCTCCTGGTAAGGAACCTTTGTGTGCATTCCAACTGTTGCATATGTCTGGTCAGGTACATGCCAAAGAGGGCATCATATTCAATGATACATCTGATAAGGGCTGAATAAAGTGACAGTATAACTTCCTTGGACCTGGATTCCATGTCCTTACTTATAAGTTGGGTGACATAGAATGATTTGCTTACTACCTTGGCCACATGTTGGTCAGAGGCCAGATCACTGTCAACATATGTTCCCAGAACCCTGACTACCAGGTCAAATCTTAGGGGTGTCTTATCAATGGAGTAATTAGCCTGGGTATCATTTTTCGAAAAAGACACTATAATGTATTTCTTGGCATTGAGATTTAATTTTTGACTTTGGCACCGGTCATTTGTTTGTGTTCAATCCTCTTGTAAGATGTTTGTGTCATGTGGAGAATACATGATAGCTCCCAATTTGCAGTCATCTGAGAACTTGGTCAGCTAAAGGCCGCTGCCATTAGCCTTTATCTCTGAAAAGTAGATACCAAATAAGAACAGTCCCAGCCCTGAGGTACCCTGCTGGTTACCAGTCTCTTAGTGGAAATTGTCTCACCAATCCTGACTTCCTGGGTCCTGCCTGTGAGCCTTCTGGCACTCCAGTGAGTTATGTAGAGGTTTATGCCCAATTTGGTGAGTTTGTCAACTATTTCTGAGTGGGTATATGTAATCTGCATAACATTCTTTTCAATAATATATATATATATATATATATATATATATAGAGAGAGAGAGAGAGACATACACACACACACACACACACACACACACACACACACACACACACACACACACGATTTTAACCATAAAGTAAACATATAGAACTACATATTGCACAGCAACTATTTTTATTTTTTATACAGATAATTCTAGGAAATGAGGAAATGAACTCTGAACATTAAAGAAAGATGTCAGTAGCACAAATGAATAAAGAAGATAAAACAAAGGAATTCCACATGCTAGTCTAAGGATGAATGAGACATTAGCCACCTTGGGTGCAGTTGAAGTTCAATCAATTGAATATGGAGGAAGCCTGGTAGCAAAGTTCAGAATGTATAACAAAATAACTAATTACATCTTCAGATGATTTTGAAATCCAGCTTGATTTGTAGAAGTTGGAGCTGGAGAAAAAGCACCTGGAAAAACCTGGAGATCAAAGCGACCGAAAGAATGAAACTGCTAAGATATAAAAAGAATGATAGCAGAGAGATGCTGAGGCTACAGAGGAAGAAACAAAGCATTAGCATGACCTGGCCATGACATGGGACAAGGAGAAGGAGTGACTACATGAAAAAGATCTGATCACCCTTAACCAAATACATATTGGAAGAAGGGGTGAAAACTTAACTCTGGATCACAAGGTTAGTACTAAATTGGGTACTTACGTATTATCGCAACCACATTTTTGCGATAATAATGGTTGCTTCCCGATGTTTACATCTAAATGTTAATGGTGTCACAGTGTCAGACAATGGGTTTCCTTGCACAATGAAGGTTGTTTTGGGCAGGGTTATCATTAAAAAATGATAAAGTTAATGTTGCTGTTTTGGTAAGCACTTTGCCGCCAACATGTCATGTAGCCGGCAGTAAAGTGCATACACGCTACAACGGTCAGGGCTGCTGTGTTACTGTCTGCAATTGCTAACCACTTTCCCCCATATAGAAAGGCATAGCCACAGGAATAATGGTTTTACTTCACTTTTTTTTTTTAACAGTTTGTTAACATATGTTCAGGTCCAAATTAAAAAACAGCCACATTCTACAAATGACAAGAAGAAACACTTCATCAGCCAGTAACATGTCTTCTTTGCCGTTCTTACTATGTGTAATCAGGAACCCACAGTTGCCTATCAACATCATCAACCCTGACTTTTTACAAGCATTACTATCCCTGGTCTTTCACATCGCAATGGTTATTGTGCATACAGTATGTTTACATTTTTTTTTAAAGAAAGTATTGCTTTCCAAAAAAACCTCCTTCCTGTGTGTGCGTTTTCCTTGTTCATGATGGTTCACATTTTCCATTCATCAATAAGAGAGCATGGATGGCAATTGAAGCGTGCGTCTGTAATGCACGGCAAACCAGAAGAGGAATTTGGAAAGTTTTGCTGTCCCTGAAGGTAGTCCACAGGTTTTTTTTTACCAGCAATGAGGAGTCTGAACATTTTACAGTGTTTCATGCGCTCGTCTGTATTCAACGATGCATGATTCACAACCGCGAAAATGTGGTTGCGATAATACATAAGTACCCTAAATTGTTTTCTCTATACAAAGAGGGTGATGACTTTACCTGTGTCATTTGAGCATTTAAATTCATGTGCAGGTAACACTAAACTAAGCAGTGAAAGAAATAATGTTTTTAGCTTTTTTGATCACTGGGAAAGCAATTCATGCTATCAATAAAATTAATTATACTGACTGACTGCAATATCTAAAACTGAAAATCTTCTTAGTGAATGTTCCATGCTACCATTCGAAGCTTAAAGAAAAACATTTAGGGAACATAGTTAAAGACAGAGGACAGTGTTAGTGACTTTGCAGAACTAGATAATTGATTTAAGAGTGGAAAATGAATGGCAGGTTATTGTTTTTGAAATGTCTGGAGATCTTATAAAAAGTAAGAAAATGCTCAGTAATTTCTCTGATGGGATGAGAATCTTATTGTCAGGCTGGAAGTGTACCAGCACTGGGGAGATGGGCAGAAAGAGTGACCTCTGTCTGGCCATCATAGCATAACTGCCAAAGTGTTTACTTACTATTACATTTAAGCAAAAGGAAGGCCGTGGGGCAGTCTGAACCATCACAACAGGTTCTACAGGAAAGGAAAAGCCACTGGTGCCAGTACATATCATGGACTTGGGATCATGTGTTTTTGGTGTACCAAGTAGAGTATATATGGTTCAAATGTACACAGAAACAAGGTGGGCAACAAAAGCCAAGTAAGAAGTTGACAGAGTTGGAACTACTGTGGTGGTGTGCTGTCTAGAAACAGCATCTGGTGTAGACTAAAGGCCCTATATCTTATCAAGGTGCAAGAAAAAGAAACCATTGCTAAGAGAGATACATCATACATAACTTTTGCTACGCAAGAAGTTGTCAGAAAGGAGCATTTTTTGCATGGTCAGTCTGTGTTTATTGCAACCACAAGATGGACAACTTTTCAGGTACCATTGACCTGAATTTATTTTTACTGGGCAGGGGGCAGGGAACCAAATAGCTGGTAATGGTTGCTGACATCTCTGCAGATGTTTTAAAAAGAAATGATTATGAAAACACTGTACCTGGAGTGTATGCAATTATAGATAACCAGATGTGAAGAAAGGCATATGGAAAAGACACCACAAGCATAATCCAGCCAGTTCTTATCCCTTCAAAGCAAGTTGGAATGTGGCTACTTTAGCAAAAGTAGGTAGTAGCACCAAACATACATCCCAGCCACAGCTGTCATAAGGTATTGGATTTCCTTTTTCAGGAGAACTGGGAGGATCACAATGAAAGAGCCAGGAGAAACACAACTGTTGGATATTGAGGGCGGTAGCCAAAGAAACTTCAGATTCTCAAGGGCAAGAAAATTTTGCGTACTGAGATGGTAGATTACTGTATAGTAAATGGGCTCGTAAAAGGGGGGCAAGAGGTAGAAATAGTTAAGCAACTGGCAATCCCAAGGGCCTACCATCAGATACAGCTGGCTGTAGCCCATGATATTACATTTTTAGGATATATAGGAAGAAAGTCCATGAAAAGGAGACTTATACACACATTTAATTGGCCAAGTATTGGAAAGCATGCAAGAGTATTGTAGAACTGAGCAGTGACCAAAGGCCTGCATGCAAGGAGACAAAATCAAGGCCTTTCTTGTGTTTTTGTCTGTTATTAAGTAACTATTCCAAAACATAGCGATGGACAATGTGAAGCCTGTCAGTACCCCACACACTACAGTATATATCTTGTTAATGACAGACTATACTACTAGGTATATTAAGTCAGTGGATCTGTCTTCTGTTGAGGCACAGAAGGTGGCAATGTTATGGTAGAAAATTCCAGCAGGGTGGGCTTTCCCTGAGAAACACTGATAGAGATACTAATTTCACACCAGATCTTATGACCTGTTTGTGGAAACATTGAAGGGTAAAGCAGTTAAAATTTGACCCTACCATCCATAAACAAATGGTCTGGTGGAAAGATTTAATTTTACCATTAAACCCACACTCAAAGCATTCACAGACTAGCTCATGAGGAATTAGGATAAGTACCTCTGCATCTCCTCTTTGAATACACACATTTTTCATCATTTGAGTCACTTTATGGGCATAGGGGGAGGAGGCTCTTAGATTTAATTCATGAGTAGAAGGGTGATTGCAATTCCCAAAAGGAGACTTTTGTGGTGTATGTTCTAAATTTCAATACCAAGCTTATGGAGCTTAACACAGGACCACCTAACACAAGAACAACAGCAACAATAGGTATTGTATGATCAGACAGCAGACCACAAGAATAATCAGTTGGACAAAAGGTGAGTGCTTATATCAGTTCATGAAGATATGCAGAAAGTAACATGGAAGGATCATTTCACTGTTATGAAAAAAGGAGAGCAATGCTAACTATGTAGTAGAGTTTTCAGAGTTTTCAGACGTAAGACAAAAATGCAAAGTGTAAAATCCTGCCATGATTAAGCCATTCATGATAGAAAGACAACAGTACTCAGTATCTGCAGTGGATTACAGGGGAACTCAGAGAGGCATCTTGGTGAAGACCTTCGTAATGAAGCTTAGTTTAACACCTTGGCAGATGAGGGAATGTTGCAGCAGCTATCACCTACTGAGATTCAGGAAATCTGAGCAGTAACATAGGAGTTTGGAGACATGTTTTCTGTTAAATAAAGGTATACCAATTGGCAGAGCATAGAGTGAATACAGAGACCTAACAGCTAATCAGACAGTTTATTTACAGGGTTTCTGACTAAGACAAGCATACCGTGTACAAAAAACTGTAGGAGATGTGAAATCTGTGGTAATCTAGAGATCTATTTGTCCCTGGACATCATCAGTAATGTTGTTGTGTCTTTTGGCTTTTCCCGGTTAGGGGTCGCTACAGCAGAACTCCAGTCTGCTAATGATTGGCAGTAGATTTTTACGTGCCGAGTTGCCGGCCCTTTTGCACAACCTACAACGAAGGTACGCCCATTCACGCTGAAGATGTTTTAGCTGAGAATCAAACAGGACAACGTCTTACTGTGAGGTGACAATGCTACCGCAGTATCACCACCGCAGCAGCTGGACATCAACAGTAATGCTTGAGTCTAAAAAGATTAGGCTATAAGGTTATTTGTACATAGCAGTGGTTAGATGCTTAGTTGATGTCTTCAATGGATAAAGCCTTAGATCTGTTGGGTAAGGGTTAACTATCTACTACTACTGACCTGACTAAAGGCTGCAGGCATGTTTACACTGATACCGAAGTAAGGGCTAGGTCTGCTTCTGTTGTCTATTTTGGCTTGTCTAAATTTACTGAAATATCCTTTGAGATTAAAAATATCACAGTAACTTTCCAGAGGCTAGTAGACTGCATCTTGGCAGGAAATGAAGACTACGATCATATGAATAATATTGTTGTCCACAGTCGGTTCTGGCAGGAAGGCTTTCAAGATGTTAGGGAATTGCTGAACAGACTGAAAAGGGTAGGATTAACTGTCAATCCAAAAAATGCAAAATGGAAATGGCAGAAAATGTTTTGAAACTGTTAGTGTTGATGGTGGCAATATTTAGCCAGAGCCAACCCCTGTTAATGATAATCAAGCACTGTTATTCCTTGGGATAGCAGAGTAGTATATTGTTGCAACTTTATAGCACAATAGTTAGTCCACTTACAGATCTTACTTGAAAGAATTAATTTGGACAATGGCTTGTGAGCAAGCATTCCAAAAGCTCAAAGAAGACTTGAGGGGGCTCACTGTAATGTCAACCCTTGTTTGCAATCAAGAGTTTATACCACAGGCAGTTACTTCCAATCATAGCATAGGGGCTGTAGTAAGCCAGATCTTATCATAGGGAGAAGACCATCCAGTAGCTTATCTTGGTTGTAGACTTCAGCTAAGGGAATAATTTTATGAAACCATGGCAGAGCAATATTTGTTAATAGTTTGGGGTCTTCAAAAACTTCAAACCTACATATATGGTAGAAAATCTATAGTTATCACAGATCAGAATTCCATAAAATGGTACAAAAATCCAGTGGACAGAACAGTAAGCTGTTCAGATCGTGGCTAATATTACAGATCGACAATATGACAAGCCAGCACAGAAGTGGTACAAGTAATGCAAATGCAGATGATCTGTCAAAGCAGGGGACTCGGTACTGTAACTAAAGGGATAGACTTTCAGTCACAATATGTTTTCAGAAGTGTCCAAAAAACTTACTTCAGATCTGGCGGGGGTATTCACAGAACTGAAGCATATATAATTGCTTATCTGTAGTGGTATAGCAAAACTGCTGAGACTGCTTTCATCAGAGTCGAAGTTAGGTCCCCATAATTGTGCATTCTCAACCTAAAGCTGTGGAACAAAAACAGTCTTCCTGAAGCTGAGGATGAAATGAACTCTACTCTTAAATGCAAATGTAGCAAGTTCCTTGTTACAGCTGCAAGCTCCTTGCTACAACTGCAAGCTCCTTGTTACAACTGCAAGCTCATTGTAGTTACTACCATGCTGTGCTACTAAATACAAGAGTGAATATCACCCACAACTTTTTAAATGAATACCAAGACTACACTCATACCCTGTTAGCAAACATACCCCATAATAGCTTTCACCTGAGACAGACGCCCCTTCACCCCTCCATAGTTGCAGCCCTGGCTTAAACACACAAACAGACACACTAGTCTAGCATTACTGTTTTGTAAATTATTGCATCTTATTAGAGAAGCAGTTTTCCTTAAATGGAATGGAAGTTTCTTGGTCTGGTAATCTCAGAACATAGTTATGAAAAACTAACCTGGTAGGAAGTAAAAGAGCTGTGGAAGCAATACTATATGTAAAAGGGAAACTTGTCAAATGATTCAGTATAAGTTTAATATATTGATTCATATTAGAGCACCCTCTGACTTATCTGCCAGTGTTTATTCATACCAGCACACCCCTCTGGATTATCAGCAAGTAATGTTTCTCTTGCTACTAAAAATATGCATCAGTTAATCTGACTCTTTTTTTATGCTATTAGAGCTTTTACAAGAATGGTTATAATGAATAAACTTTGAAGAAGCTCTTGCAAGGACATTGAGAAATAAAGTCTGACAACTGACTTTCCAGGGACAGGATAAGCATATAGTTGTATAGTTTTACCTGCATTTCTGAAAAAGCTGAATAAATGTAAAAGATAGCAATAATTATCTCCAGTCATGTTTCAGACAGTAATAGATATTGACTTAGCTAGCATTAGGTAGGTAGCATTTTTCAGAAGATAACCATTCTTAGCCCACCCTTTTAGGTTCATACTAGGCTATCTGCTTGCTGGCATTCTGGAAAACTACGCCATTATAGGTAATCTGCCCTATACCATTTATTTTACTAGCCTATAGTTTTGTGGTGACGCTGTATCTTGAATATACAGGATTCACACCCATCTCATTTCTTCCACTCTGTTGAGCAGTTCCATGGGGCATCTTTTTGGTGATGAGCCCATCTCCCGGGCATTGCCGCCACAGCATTTAAAGTCTTTGGGCACTTTGCTCTGGTGATAATTATCCATCTTTTTATTCAGGTAGCATAGTTTATTAGGTTTGCCCTTGTTAATCCTCCAGCATGTTAGATCTTGAGCCGTGGTTTAGGTTCTGTCACTTTGTGACTCATAGCATGGGGTTCTTTTTTGAGGCCTTTTATGAATGATGGGTGAGAAACTTGAGGAACTGAGTTATGTTAGGCAAGGCCGGGACAGATGGGTCAGATGACTGAGACCGAATGGGGTTTTTCTTTATGCTTTCATATCTTAGATGTGTGTGAGGAGAGTAGGATGATGGTGGGGAAGGAGGGATCCTGATCTCAAGTGTCGATGTGGATATTCCTAAATGAAGGAACTACTAATCGAGAATCTGATGAGATTGAATGATAGGAGACTATGGTCTTATGAAGGTCTTCTGAGAACTTCTTGTCGATAAGGTGGATTGCCACAACCTGGGGCTCTATGGTTTATTTGTTTTTTGTCGAGTAGTGGATGCATTTTTTTTTGGGTCCCCAGGTAAGCTTGTTTTTCTCTTGGTTTTATCGGTTGCCATGAGACCTCAGTTAAGTAGGCCATTTTTCTGATGTATTTTAACATGGCACCAGTTGATTTACACCAGTTACTTGCTATATAACCCAGTTATCCGCTGTATTGAGACCTTCAAGTAGATATCAAACTTGCTTGTGTTTTCTACTATGGCCCCCACTTGTACAGTCATCCCAGGTCTGCCACTTGTGAAGCCCTCCCAGTTTTGCGACTACTTACAAGTACTCATGAAAACTTTGAAACCCATGATGTCCAGTTTAACACCCCGTAGCTGTGCTTTCAATCCTGACACCAGTTGGTTAACTCTGACCCTGTGGGTTCTGTCAGATGAGGTTTTTGGGGCCCACTGCCTGATGTATATGGGATAGTATTGAAGCTGGTTGCCCTTTTCAATGATACCCGAGGGGTATTTGACTTGCCAAAGCCAAAAAAGGCAGGGGCCGAAATTCTCAGCCAACAAAATTTGGCATGGACTGTTTCGAAGGAGATCCCCAAGTGCAAAAGGATGGATCTGCCTGCAACAAAGCCCAACTGGGATGGGTCCAAAGTTCGCTGGTCCTCCAATTATTTATGCTAATTGGCAGTATCACCTCTGCACGCTATGCAGTGAAGGCTGGTGAGCTTGGAACCACAGTTGACTCCTGGGTGCGTGTCAGCACCCCTGTGAAGTGGGTTACATCCAGATTAAGCACCCTGGGGCTGTCTGTAGGAGGTAAGTGGAGCACACAGCCGGGGGACACCATCAGCCGGGGGAGCAGTCAGGGTTTGGCGTTTGAGATGTTTTGCATCAGGTCTTTGTTGAGCTTTGAATTTTTGCGCTTTTTGGGGGCTCACTCCTGCTGATGGGAATTGGGGCTGCACCTTTTAAGGGGAGGGGGTTGCACTTCTTCTCTGTAGTATGCACGTTCCCGTCAGCCAGTATGTTTAGTTCTTCTCATTTCTGAGTAGTTTTTCACATATTCTTGAACTTTCCACTCCAAGATCTGGTTTTTTAAAGAAGGCCTTATGATTGATTTTCTTTTTCTTTATGAATTTATTTTCAGTTATTAGCTATGGATTTTTTAATTTTTTATTAGTTTTCTTTAGCTCTTACTAGCTATTTCCTTTGTGTCTTACCTTTTTTTTTTTAGCTGGATCCTTGTATTCCTAGAGTTGTTTTGTCCCTTTATTTGTTGGGTCCACCAGACTGCGGCTACTGGTAGGCCTTGCTTACTGCCTTCTTTGTTTAGCCCTTTTTGTTTTGTCCTACATTGCCTTACTGGGCAGCCCTGCAGGTGTTGGCATTTGTGAAGTGATTAGTTTGCTGCCGTCTTGGGATTCGACGGGCTTGGTCTTTTAAAGGAGACCACACTAGTCTTTAGAAGTGTGAAGTTCTTTACTGTGGTCTTTTTGTGTGGTTGGGGATCAGATGGGGTACAGGACCAGCGTGATTAGTTGTGATCATGATCTCACCCAGTGAGTCTATACTTTCGGTGTATTGCTGTGTGCTCCCATGTTCGGTAGATAGAGATGAAAATTTTTCTCCTCTGTGGGGATGATGGTGGGTTTAGTAGCCTTGTTGTTTGAGAGAGATTCCAGGAACTTTTTAGTGGGGCTTGAGTAGTCTTCCCAGTCTGTGTTGGTGATACATTTAGACCCTCTAGAGTGACCTAGTATGATGGTGTTTGTTTATCATTTTTGTGGTTTTCAGTTGTCAACATGCCAAGGTTCCTGATGTGAGGCTTGCCCTGTACTAATTGCAATAGACTTGTAGAGTCTTGCCTATGGTTAATTGCACCTGGATGGTCTCCGATGATGTACGTTGCCACCAGTCTTGAGGGTGTGGGTGTCTTTGTGAAATTATGGATTTGGGGCACCTTCTTTGATAAGGTCCGTTTGGGGGGGGTGGCGGAGTGACAAGGTAAAACTGGGGACAGGTTAGGGTGCTCAGGGAGCCTTGAACCAGGTTTCTGTCACTGCATGAACAGGATGTGCAGCATACTGAGAAGGCCTCTGGCGTTGATACAGCATTTTAGAGCTTCTTTTTTTGAGCATTACCCTTGTTTTTTTTTTTTTTTGTGTTCTAGGGTGGTAGGTTTGGAATTTGTAGGTTGCTAAAAAGAGGCACTAGAATTGTGTAACAAGCAAGCCCACCAATTTGACAGGTGCATCAGGCAAGAGGTTGAAGCAATGGCGCTTCTGGTGGGCAGTCCCCTTTCCCAGGCAGACATGACATCCAGAATGACATTGGATCCCCTTAAGCCAATTGTTAAAGCTTAAGCCAATTCTTAAAGCTGATCATCTTATCTCTGTGTTGTCAGAGGTCATGAAGGCCTGGGGCGTATACACCTGCTGCTCAATCAGGCCTCTCAATGTCTCTTTCATGCGTTTTCAAGCAGGTCCATCGAGGGTACGTCTCCAGGTCGTTACACCATACCTACAATGTTGTGTGACTGTTGTGTCTAGAGTTGAGAGACCTGAGTGCTATGCGTAAGCGCCTTGATTCTAGCTAGCAGAGGCTCCTTGGCACTTACTCAGTCTGGTGGCGGATCAGCCAGTGTGTCTATGGAGTCTGGTGTCACCAATGACTAGTGTGTCTGGCATTGTTAAGGGCCTTTGACTGTTTGACACTCTGACTGTGACCTGTGAGGTCTATGTGTTGCAGGTGTTGTGTTCTGAGGTGGTGGTTGTTTGGGTGTCTGCTTTGGTGGCCTCTGCTGTTTTGGTAGATTTTTGATCAGAGCCTGATCAATGATTTTTTATTTGAGTTGCTCTTTACAAGAGTATATGACTTTTGTATATGTAATTAAAGTCAAGTGTTATGTTATTTGATTATAAAAGCCTGTGGTTGATGGATATTTGGCATGTAGATTGGTGATTGCACAAAACTGGTAAAAGTAACTACTGGTGTATGTCTTCTGAGGTGGGATTGCTTTTTCTACAGTTACTATAAACCTTTATGATATGGCTGTCTTATTTTAAAAGTGTTCAGTAATTGTGACCATTGAGTGCCAGACCCATCTAGTTGGTGGCAGCATGATACCACAGAAGCAGGATGATGGCACTAAAAATTTGTTAGCCCTTCCTAGAAATCATTATCAATGTGAAGGTGAAGTACAATGAGCTAAGATACAGATACTGTTGGAAGGACAAAATTGCAAGGCATTGAGATAACAATGAAGAAGGCTTAACTCTGGAAGGAAATAATCATACACTACTATCCAGCTGTTTATTATGAAACTTCTGGTGTGATAGGTACTGTTCATAGTCCAATTCAGAAGTTCATAGGTTCATACTAGGTTATCTGCCCTAGGGCATTTATAAGCCTAGCCAGAGTGTATTTGGCTTTCGCCATCCATTTTAAAGTAATTTTGCTATGCCCTTTTTTGAGATTAGTATACTGTGCCTCTGTCTAACAGTGACACAGAAGTGATACCCGGGGTAAACCTATGATCTCCCATCCACTCATCAAGATTCCTCTTGAAGAGAGTCAATGAGGGACTCTGCCTAACCTGGACTGGGATTTTATTCCAGAGTGAAGGGAGCCTCTGGGTCATGAATCTGTCCCTCCAGCATGTCCTATTTATTTCAGTGCTGAGGTTCAAGTCTCTCGAGCACGTAGCTCGATGGGATTTGGATTTTCTAAGGTGCATCATGTCCATTAAATCCAGGTTGGACATGGCTTTATACGTCAGGCACAGATCGCCTCTGAGCAGATGCCACTCAGTAGAGCTGGAGTTTCTTTAACCGTGCAGCATATGGCATCTGTTTGAGCCCTTTGATCCTCTTGGTGAGGTACTTTTGGGGTCTTTCCAGTTGCTGCAGGTGTCTGGTAAGGTACATCCCAAAAGGGGCATTGTACTCAATTATGGGCCTGATGAGGGATGAGTAAAGAGGCACGATGACCTCCCCTGATCTAGATGTGAATCCCTTCACGATTAGGTGGGTTATATAAAATGTTTTTCTAACCACTTTGGCCACGTGGCTGTCAAATGAGAGATTGCTATCAACTTGGGTCCCCAGGTCCCTAATTACTTCTTCTGTACTTAATGGATTACCACCTATGTGGTAATTTGTGGACACTTTGTTTTTGCCAAAGGGGATGACTATACACTTTTTGGCGTTTAGCTTGAGGCCATGGCTCTGGCACCAGTTGTCTGTTTCTATCTGGCCCTTTTGGAGGATGCTTGTGTCAGCTGGAGAGTCAATTATGGCACCCAGTTTGCAGTCATCTGCGAACTTGGTCAGCCACAGTCCTTCCGTGTTGGCCTGTACCGCCGAGAAATATATACCGAACAAGAGAGATCCCATGACTGAGCCTTGTGGGATGCCACTTGTAACTGGTTTGGAGTCTGACATGGCTCCAGCAATTCTAACCATGTGGGTTCTGTCCTTGATCCAGTTTGCAACCCATCTAGTGACATGGGGGTTTATATTTAAGCTGGTAAGCTTATCTATAATGCCCGAGTGGGGTATTGTATCAAAGGCTTTTGCGAGGTCCATGTAGGCTGTGTGGACCACCTTCCCTTCGTCAATGGCCTTGGTGAATGTTTCAAAAAAATCGACCAGATTTAAGAGGCAGGATCTGCCCTTAACAAAGCCGAACTGGGTAGGATCCAGTGTCTGTAGGTCCCCAATATCTTTATTTATGAGGTCCATGATGATCCTTTCCATAGCTTTGCAGACCAAGCTAGTCAGGCTTATGGGGTGATAGTTTCCAGGATCTGTTGAGGCACCACCTTTGTGGAGAGGGACCACTGTTGTTGTACGCCACTCTTTGGGTACATATCCTGTAGTAAGGCTGAGATTAAACAGTAGTTTTATGTTTAGGTTTAGCTCTTCTTGGAGTTCATGTAGGACGCAGCCCAGGACACCGTCTGGTCCCATTGATGCTGTGTTTTTTGCTTTGGAGAGGGCAGCTCTTACCTGAGCATCTGAGATGTCAGGGGGGCAGCACTCTGCTGGGATAGATATTTGCCCTTTTGGTTTGGGGGGGAGTTTGCGCTGAACCTGTCAGCTAGGATGTTGGCAATGTCTGTGAGTTTGGTGTATTTTTTGTCATTTTGGACTAATTCTGAGCATATCTGGGAATTTCCACCCAGGTTCCTAACATAACTAAAGAAAGCCTTGTGATTATCCTTAGTGTCCTGTGCAATTTTTCTCTCGAAGCTGGCCTTAGATGATTTTATGAGTGCCCGTAGTTTTTTGCTAATACTGATCAGAGATGCCTTCCCTTTTTGGGATTTTGCTCTATCATGTAGTAGCTTCCTCCTTCTGTTGTATAGTTTGTTTATGGCTGGGGTCCACCAGACAGGACATCTGCCTTTGGAGGACTGGTTCTTGGTTTTATTTGGGATTGCATGATCCATGCATTCCTGAAGGTGTTCATAGAATGCATTTATGAAGGATTCTGCGGTCTGGGCTGTATTTTCCACAGGCCCGGGGGCTTTGAAGGATTCCACCTCGGTTTTGAGGAGTGTGAAATTTGTTTTAGAGAAGTTTTTCACTGTGGTTTTCTAGGCAGGGGGTGGGGTATATGGTCTGATCTTACCAGTGAGGTATACACTTCTGGTCTGGAGCACAGAGTCCCCATTTGGTGATGATCAGGTCCAGTATGTTTTCCCCTCTTGTGGGAGTGGTAACAAGTTGTTCCATAGAATTTGAGTTTATAAATTCTAGGAACCTTTGGGCTAGGGTGTTGGAGCTAGAGTAATGCTCCCAGTCTATGTTTGGGTAGTTGAAGTCACCCAATATAATGGTGTTTGGAGAGACCTTCATATTTTCCAGTGTCCCCAGGAAGGCTGAGTGGGGTTCCTGGGTTTGGGAGGGTGGTCTGTAGCAGGCTATAAACTGGAAGGCAGTTTTACCCACTGTTAGTTGCACATGGATAGTCTCTGATGCTTCATGCTGTGCTACCAACCTGGAGGTGTGGGAATTTTTGACGAATATTGATACTCCCCCTCCTTTTGTGGTTCGGTCCAAGTTTTGGGGCCGAAAAGCATGGTATGAGTTATAACCTGGTAGTGCTGGGGTGCTCTCAGGAGCCTTGAACCAGGTTTCTGTTACTGCACAGATATCGATGTTCTCCATGCTAAGGAGAGTTTTGAGTGCGTGCATCTTGAGGTTTAGACTTCTGGCGTTGAGTAGCATTACTCTTAGTTTCTTATCCCTTGTGATACCTATGGAGGTGGGTTTGTCTTTGAGCCTTGCCTAAAAAAGGCACTATGGGGGTAGCAAGAGCCTTTGCCAATATTCGAAAGCCCAGGGGTGACAGGTGCAAGCCATCCCTAGCGAAGCATCGTGGCTTGTCGAGCATGTCATCCCAGGCTGACAGGCATGGGATCCCCTTTGAATGACACCAATACTTAAGCCAATTGTTGAAATTGATCATCTTGTCTTCATATTGTGGCATCTTTCTTGGTGAGGGTAAGATGCTACTAAAGGTCAGGGTCATACCGGCCTGGGCTACATGCTCAGAGAGCTCCTCTATGTCTCTTTTCATGTAGTCCAGGGAGGTACGTCTCAGGTCATTCACACCAGCATGGACAATGACTGAGTCATATTTGTACTTGCCTTTGAGTAACCTGAGTGCTTGTGTTATGTGGCAGATCCTAGCGCCCGACAGGCAGCTCACCATGACCTTCTCATTGTTCAGCATGGTGAGTGGGACGTCAGTGTGCCTGACGATAGAGTCCCCTATTACAAGTGTATCAGGTGTGTTGTTTAGCCTTAAGGGCTGTGATTGTTTGGCACACTGGCTTTGTGAGCTATGTGTTGCACGTGTTTTGTTTTGGGGTAGCGGTTGCTTGGGTGTCTGCTTTGGAGGTCTCTGCTGCTTAGGCAGATTTTTATTTAGAGCCTCCGAGTATGTTTTTCTGTGTTTATGTGTTTGGTTTGCTGTCATGGTAGGTCTATGTGAGACTGGAATTGTAGTGAGTGTGGTTTCCTTCTCCTCCTGACTGGTTACGCCAGTACTGAGTTGAGAGAGCTTAGCCTCCAGTTTGGCTATATGGTTGCATCTCTCACATGTGTTGGAATTTGTTGGGAGGACGAAAGGATTGTCTGTGTACATGAGGCAGTTGTAACATTGCCTCAAGATTCCCAGATTCACCAGCTGGACCAGAGAGGAGATTGACAACTGACCTTTGGACATGCTAGAATAGTATTGAGAATTCCTTTATAATTGAAAAAAGGGCCAATGGGGAACAAGGTACTCAAGGGGAGTTTGTGAGGGTGTAGTGCTTTTAATTTTTTAGTGCTGACTTATATAATTGCTTTAGTGAGCAAGTGCCAGGTAACTTAAATTCAATGTGTTACAGGTAACTTAAATGCAAAATGACAAACAGTAACTTTCTTTCAAGTGAAACAAGGAAATAAGTACAGTAAGCAATGCAGATATCACTAGGGATCCACAGAAGCACTGAAAAGCCGCATTTTAGGTGGAATTAGTGTTTCAGGGAAATAACAAGCAAACAAACAACAAGCATACAAACAAAGCTAGATTCAGCAGGCCTGGATCTAGTCTATGCTACAGCAAACAAGGTGTACCAATTTCAGTAAGAAACAGTTCAAATATGCAGGCACTATAAACCTTTAACCAGAAATTCCCAGCTCAGAAGGGCAGAGTTCAGCCTCTCCTCCCACAAGAGTGCAGACCACGAACCTTCTTAATGTAAAATAACTGGCCTGAAGCCCAAGTGCTTAAACCAGAACTAATACACTTTTAGAATAACAGACACTGAAGCCCTCAATCAGCAGTTCCCAACTTAGAAGGATGTAAGCTACCTGTCCTGTCACCACAGTGCAGGCAAAACCTTCCTAATGTAAAACAACTGGTCTGAAGCCCAAGTGCTTAATCCAAAAGACTTAGAATGATAGCTACACTTTAATCAAGTTACTATCAAGCAGTAATAAATACAACTGAATACTTTAAAGAATGCCTGGATTAGTGCTCAAGTTATACAAACAAAGCTAGATTCAGCAGGCCTGGATCTAGTCTATGCTACAGCAAACAAGGTGTACCAATTTCAGTAAGAAGCAGTTCAAATATGCAGGCACTATAAGCCTTTAACCAGAAATTCCCAGCTCAGAAGGGCAGAGTCCAGCCTCTCCTCCCACAAGAGTGCAGACCATGAACCCTCTTAATGTAAAATAACTGGCCTGAAGCCCAAGTGCTTAAACCAGAATTAATACACTTTTAGAATAGCAGACACTGAGCCCTCAATCAGCAGTTCCCAACTTAGAAGGATGTAAGCTACCTGTTCTGCCACTACAGTGCAAACCACAAACCTTCTTAATGTAAAACAACTGGTCTGAAGCCCAAGTGCTTAAACTAAAAGGCTTAGAATGAGTGACACCAAGCAGTAATAAATACAACTGAGTACTTTTAAGATGACACAAAAGCAAAATAAAGTAGGAAGAAACACAAATACAGTAAAAGCAGATAATTTTTTTTTTAAGTGGAAAGAGAGAAAGGAGTAGCAGAAAATAAGCTGATTGGCCTTCTCAAATGTTCTCCCTGTACTGGGTAGAATGAGGTAATGACACTAGACTGGGAGGAGGGTCCCAGATCAAATTTACACTAGGGGCGGGCAACTGCAAAGCCACCAACTATAAAAACACTATACCAACAGAGAGGGAGAGTGGGAAACAAACTGCAGAAATGTTTCTCACAGCTGAAAAGCAGCAGTGAGCCTTTAAATGAAAGTTTTAAACAGCTAAAGGAGCCTCTAGAAAAAAGAGTTTAACTGCAACAAGTTATCAGAAACAAACAACCCAACAGATGCTTAATAAAAGTGGACACTTTCCAGTTAATACCTCACACACAGTGATACTAGCTAGAAAAATACACAGTACACAAAGTGCTATAAATAACAAAGAAATAAAGTGCACATTTGTCATATGCTCTACAGATGATGTTAAACATGATTCTGTTCAAGATGTATCCATTTTCATTAGCTAGTTTTTTTAATTTTTAAGGTGGCATTTTTCACTCAGAGTTATTTAGAATGGCTGTCTTATGCCCTAAGGTTATGGTATTACTAACACAGGTAGCACTTAAAGACATTTTTCATATCACTTGTTAAACATTTGTGCATGCCTTACTGGCATCTTGTTGTCAAAGTAAATCATTTACATCTATTTTAAACACATAGAGTTGTAATAATGCCATTCATTTAGACAATAAACTGCATAATACTAAATTTTATTTTCTCAATGATTCATACTAGTCACATTTAAAAATTCTGAATGAAATTGTATTTGCAATTTGTATTTGCAATTTGAAAAATTAGCAAGCATTGTAATGTTTAATAACATATAGCACTTAACAAGGTTCACTAGGAATATGCTGCAGCACTAGGATGCATTATTTCAATCTAAACTCTGGAACAGGAAGTTTGCTACCTCTTCAGTCCAATTGTGTGTCTTCAACATACCCAGCAACTAAATTAGTATTTGCTTACATGCCACTGGGTGATATTTGCTACATCAAGGAATCTTTATAAACCATCTTTGGACTATACAATTTTGAGGCACATTATGGAGTAGCATGATTTAGTCTGTTGTCATCTTGGTTACCTGAAAAAAAAACATAAGTTAGTCGCATGCTTCTTAGACATTTTGTGGGTAGAAACAGCAAATACAGTAAAAATGGAACTGATACTAACATTTCATATGATTAACTTTATTATCTTAATAAAAGTACACATACCACTAATGTGTAGTGCTGGGTGTGATTTGATCATTCTAGATAAAAATATAACTCAATCCTCAAAAGACAGTTTTACAGTTTTGTTCATTGGTACTTACTGAGATATTTAGACTGCATTTCTAGCTATTTCACAGCTTAATTTCTGATTACTGCAAATATAATCATGGCTCAGGATAATCCACATTTCTTCAAAGCGTAGATACATTTAGGAGACATAGTATTTGCTAAGAACTACAAACTTATTTGCACTTTACTGACTGGGCTGGTTCTACTAGACATATGGACTGATTTGGGTAGAGAGCTGAAGTAGACTGGTTCTACTAGACATATGAACTGATTCTGGTAGACAGCTGAGGTGGTGTTAATACAGATTAGGAGATTTTTAATAAAGGCAACAGGGAAAATCTTTAGAATTTCCTTCTAGATGAAGGTATATTTGCTTACTTCAGTCATCTTGGGTCACTCTGTTCTAGTGGGGTATTTTGTCTACCAGGTGGGTTAGAAAAGGAATTATTAGATATTTTGAGATTATTTTCATGACTCTAAAAAGATGTCTTAATTTGATTCATCCTTAGTTTTTTCCTTTACTCTTCCCCATCTTTTTTAAGTGGATTATAGTCCAACCCATTTAATTCTGCAGAACATTTTGCTTTCTAAGTATAAAGATATTTGGAGTATTGTTCAGTTTGGCAAAAGGAAACAGTGAACTATATATTGCATTTATATGATATTTGCATATAATTTGCATGTTGAAAATGATTACTCATAATGCAGGGTCTGACAGGCATTTATAGAATTAGGCAGTCAGGCAGAAACACATAAAATACAAACAGTAATCAGAAGATATGTATTTAGCACCACACCGTGGAGGGAAGAGTTTTTATGTTATATTTTTTGGACTGCAAAAATATTGAAGGATTTTGGCATCTAGTACTGTCCACATTGCTAAATGGTTGTGTTGTTAACTTTTGCATCGGTCTTCATTTTTATGCTTATTCAATGGTTTCTTATGATAC
The DNA here is from genome assembly GCF_019279795.1 of Protopterus annectens. Lineage (NCBI taxonomy): Eukaryota > Metazoa > Chordata > Ceratodontiformes > Protopteridae > Protopterus > Protopterus annectens. The sequence goes on along the minus strand of NC_056741.1, from coordinate 1,221,189,310 downwards.
AGAATGCCGTTTAGAGTCTATTGTTGTGTTATATCTGGTTTATTTGAAATGGTTGTTGTACCAATGTTTATTAGACTCAGAAATGGGATGCTGTTATTGTGTTAAAATTCTTAGATGGTTATGACACAAAGGCTGGAGGACTTTTTTATTTTTCTTTCTTTGGCTTTTTGTTCTTTGCATGTATCCATCTGTCTTTCTGTCTATATCCATGTATATATATATCTATATATATATATATATATATATATATATATATGTGAATATATATATATATATATATATATATATATATATATATATATTTATTTATATAAAAACCCATTTCTATGTAATTCTTTTTTGTGCTTTTTTCACAACTTGTCATTTTGATCATTCTGCTTAATGATTAAATTTCAGGTTCCCTTATATCTGAAGGAGAGCACATCAGAAGCACCCTTTAATGATGCATTGTAATGTCCATACTGGACAAGGAATCTAGTCTCTTCATGTTGGAATAAAACCCCTGGGTGTTTAACATACCCAGCATCAGATATGTGTATGCAACTTGCTGTGTCACATGCTTTTAATACCATGAGTATACAGTACATTTCGTCAAGGTTTTATTGCACAACATGGGCAGTTGTGTTTAGTTAGCACATTTACATTGTATGCATTGCCATTTAAAGCAACCCATATGTGAGTGCAGCACTGGTAGAGACTGACAGTACTGTATACTTATGCACATACATTTGTTATTGTGTAGTTATTAATAAAATGTATTTACTATGAGTAATCTTGTCTCATTCAATCAAAGTATGTCTAAAACCTTGGGATGTTATGATTTAAAACACTGACACTCCCACAATTATAAAGCATACAAAAAGTATCCTGCACCCCCAAAACTATATATAGTAACTCCCATATCAGATAAACTTGGAGTTTATGTCTGAAACTTCAGAACTAGGCTTAGGTAGTTCATAAAGATGGCACAGGAATACTTGGCATAAGTACAACAGCAGAAAAATGTCTGGTGTGACAGGAAAGCTAGAGACAGAGATTACACTTAGGAGTAACAGAGCTTATCTTTTGGCCTGCTATCTCAGGCCCCATTCTCACCACTCTGCTTGGGAACCAGTGTCTCCCAGTGCTGCTTATCCATGCTAACCAATTTTTAAACAAATTATTATTGTCTCACACACACACACATACACACACACACACACACACACACACACACACACACACACACACACACACACACACACACACACACATTTCCCAAAGAAGGCTGGTAGAATTCTTCAGTTCTTCACAACTTGCCTCCTGGCATGGTAGCACTGCAAGAACTCTAATAACAGCTACAAATCAAACAATAAAATGAAGCCCATGCTCAAACTGTGAATATCATAGAATGTATGTTTGGCTTGCTGAAATCAAGGTTCCATTGTCCAGACACATCAGGAGGTGCAATGCAGTATGAACCAGCACCTCTGCTGAAATACTTACACTCTGTGCCATGTTACACAATAAAATTCTCTGGAAACAGCTTCAACAAGGACAGCATGTGGCTGGACCACAGCTTCAAGGACCACAGGCAGGGCCAGCAGCAGGAGGTACAGATGAGGAGTCTGAGGAAGAACCACCTGCTGCAGATGATGTTGGCAGAAGGAGGTGTGCAGAGTATACCCTGGCTCTGGCTAAGAGGCAAAGGATAGCACAGATACTTCCTAGCTCAAAGTCTAAGATCCCACCCACATACAAACAGGAAGATTAACACCTTTCAAACAGCACAAACTTTACTTAATCATGTAATGTCTGTATTCTGATACCAGCAGACAGGGACAACACCCAATGATACAATTTGTATCAACGCTAATAATAAGGTAAGTGTGGAACCTGAAACAAAAATAAAAATATTATAGAACTGATTACTGTCATATGGAAATATGTAATATGCCCCTAAGCAGAGCATGTGTCTGAGGTGTACAGTTATGTCAGTAATATCTCCTCTGTCATATTTTTGCTATATTCACTTATGTATTGCAAACAGTACTGTCCATCAAGTATTTCAGTTGACTGTCATCTATAAAACATGTATTAGGTCAATAACACCCTCATCTGCACAACTATTCCAAGAAGCAAAAGTGTACTACCTAATGCTTCCAGTGCTGTAATGACAGTATTTACTGAAATACCATGAGGCTCAACAATTAAAGAAGCAATCATTCACAAATGAGTATGAACAAACAAATCAGCAACATTTCTTCTGCAATGCATATTGATAAATACAAGCTTGTGACTAAGCAAGCATTAGCTATCCACTGTGTGCGTCAGACATATATGCAGCCCTAAGTCACAAAGACATGTGCAAAGGGCAGGGCACAGTCATCATCATTTCCACAGGCTGGGGTGTGAGAGGAAAAGGCTGACACCAAAGAAGTGAGTGTGAGCAAGTAAGAAATACATGCATCGCTCAGAGTATACAGTGTTCAGGGTTGGTAGTAACAGATGTATAGCACTCAACAGTACTGTTTACCTAGTTTGCATGCATGTGAAGTGGTATTGGCAACTGAAAATGTTCTTTCTGTGTGTGTGTGTGTGTGTGTGTGTGTGTGTGTGTGTGTGTGTGTGTGTGCGTGTGTGTGTGTATGTACATAATCAAGCATTGTGCTAGCACTATGTCATGGCACCATTGAGAGATGTGAACTGTGTATGGCAGAATACTCAATTCAGGGTAGTCACCCCCAACCACAAGAACCATCTCTTCCAGGAGTTGCACTACTACTTTCATGGCCCTGCCTAGAAGTCAGGGTCCTACCTGAATGTAAGCAATGTATGCTGGATGAGTTCTTATAACTACATACAGGACCACAACCTTGTGGCTTACCACGTCTGGATGTAGACTTCACAATCACTGATTAAGCAGTGAATTTAGTGTTATTATGGGAGTGGGAATCTTGCATGGCCACATCTGCTGACACCAGAAGATATAGCAGCTCTCTGACCACGTGGATGCCCACCCTCCCCCAACAGATATTCCATCACAGACACTGCCCGATCCAATGTGCCATTCATGCTGTCTAAGAAGTTGCACACATGACTCAGGGAGTCACTCACATCAAAATGCATGATGTTTAGTAGTCACACTGTCTCTTCTGATGCCCTACGGGGAATATGTTTGTGCCTCCACTACGGCCCTACACATATGTCTACTGGCACCTAATGACACACCAGCATCAAGAGGAGAGCGGACAGCAGTCCTCCTCCAAGCACTCCTACTAATCCCAACTGTGTAGTACCATGCCCTCATGATGGCTACTGTGGAAACAACAAGCTCTACAACCAGAGTAATCACACTAGCCTGATCAACTGTCTCACCTTCAACCTGTCCTATATCAGAGGTCTCTGTGTCATAGGTATGCAAAGGCATATTAACTGTGTCTGAAATACAGGCAGGGGATGTGGGAGCCACAACCTCAGCATCAGGCTGATCCTTAGCACCTACAGAGTGTGTTTCTTCATTAACACCATCTTCAGAGACTATTGATACTCTGATATCAGGTAGTAGGCATTCCACAGTGCCACTCTCAGGTTCACTTATAATATATGCAATAAAAACAACAAGCAGAACAAGGGATAATAATATAGGTCACATATTTTCCTTATATAAAAGGCATGTTAAAGATGCTAAACCAACACAGACTTTACTCACATATAGACCTGAATCTACCTTATATACAATAGTAACAATAACCAAATGTGTGCTTACAATGTGCAGGTGGGTTGGCAACCTGCAATCCAGAAGTGCCTGTATATGAGGAATGGTTAGTATCACAATGCAAATGAAAAAAGAAAAAAGACAGCAATCTCCTTCACAAGTGCAGATTTAAAATGTTCTCATACAAAAATTTAATGAAATTTGGATTGCCTCCGCCCCCAAAACAACCTCCACTATTTCTCTATGACTGTAGTCTGACTCACAGCTATTGTTCTAATATATATATATATATATATATATATATATATATATGTGTGTGTGTGTGTGTGTGTGTGTGTGTGTGTAGAGAGAGAGAGAGAGAGAGAAAGCAAGCATCTTAAATTTATGCATATAAAGATATAACAATGACACTTACATTTTGCATACCCGGAGGGTCTGCTTGCAGCACTCTGGTACTGTTGTCCATATCAGCGCGAACATCCAGGATTCTGTGGAACCCTTTGCCAAGCTATATGGATCTCTGACAGTGGACAAGAATGCCTCTGTTTCAGTTAGTGGTGGTTTGGTAGCAGGACTAACCCCCATAGCCACCTGTTCCCAGTCAATTGTAGCTGTTCTACGGTGGGTAGAAGTTATGTAACTTGCCCAGTGTCATATCTGGGTGTAAGTTCTCCCATGCCCACTGACAACATTAATATCATCAGCCACCTGCTGCCATATCCTGTCTCAGGTAGATTGGTCACATCTATATCTCTCTGTCAAGAAAGCTCAATGGTGATGTAAGGCCTGAATAATGACCTCATTTTCTGCATCACTACATGGTGGTTTGTGGGGTACAGATTTTGTCTTGGGTACAAGAGTCCTGTATGAAATGAAACAGAAAACAGGCACACATAATTTCATATGTAACACACAGACAAGATGGCTGTGAGCTCAATTATGTGTGACTACATGCATCCAATGTGCACATAAACAATTTAAAAGTTAATTTCTCTCTATGACTACACCCAAGTTAGGACAACCCACACTACCAAATAGATTTTTTGAAGAACAACTATCAAAACCAATCTATAACACTTTTGTAATGGAGATAACACAGGTGGAACTGTGCAATGCATTGCAGAATTAACAATAATGATTAAAAATGTAGCAGTAGAAATGTAAGACAAAACTATAGCTGCCATCTCCACTACTGTGGAGGTCAGTCAGGTAGAATTCTACAAACAGAACATATTTTCCTTTTTCTGCTAACTCAGATAAAAATGCCAGATCTTCATTCAAAGTTAGAATACATTCATCTGCAATAACTGTGCAAACAAATTAAATACAAAGCTAAAAAACAAGTCATATAGCATTCTGTAGCATTACTTATAGTAATGCAAACATGGCTATGCCAAAAGAAAAAGATAAATGAAAAAAATTTAAGATAAAAAAACTGCTTTTCAGCAGTCAGTGCAATTCACCTTATAATGTTAAACTAAATAATTGATATAAGAAATAGCAATGTACTTTGACAAAACAGCAGTAAAGAAAGTTGATAATTCTCCAAAAGTTTTGTTTTGTAACAGTATCAAGTTCTCTGGATTGAAACAATTTCCACAGTATGATACAATGGCATTAACTACACAATTAGCTATATATAATGGAGAGTCAGCCCTGTGAGATGACATTTTAAATCATTATTATTTCTGAATATCAGAATCTGCACTAAGTGTAGGGAATGTAAACATAGTGTAAGGACCTATGCAATTACATGGATACACGCTAGCAATGTAAGCGTGAGAATTGAGAATCATTCCCTGTTAATGGCTTGCAGCTGTATATGATTATTCTGACTGCAGGAGCAATCAGCTTTCAGTGTCTCCCCTCTTTAATGCATATCTACTGAGGGTATATCAGGGAGAAGAGATTTACCAAAAAGTCTGAAAGTACATTGAGTGATTTAGGACAGTAACAGTCCTAACATTCAAATGCTGGCTTTAATTACCACAGTTACTGCCCCTTCATAAGAAATATTGACCATATTCATGGGAGTACTTTAAATATTGGTAAAGATAACATATGGCAATAAAGCAGATATATTTGCTATTAGAAAGCATAGATAAGTGAATCGGTTCATAGGTTGGTACTAGGCTATCAGCCCTAGGGCCTGTACAAGCCTAGCCATAACAATTCCTTGGCTATTTCTTCCCACAGTATTTACTTCCCTGGACCCCTGTTTAGCAGGGGTATGAGGCACCATACTGAAAGAAAGGGATACACATGCAGTATTTGCAGTCTTTGTTTAATATTTTGTGAGTACATGGGTATCCTAACTGTTTGCAATATTCAAATTATCCAGACATTTATGGTCTAATGAGAAAGGATAGCTTTTATAACTTGTTTCTGTTGTACTTTCAATGTGATTTGATACAGTGTCACATTTTCATTACATCTACATTTTTTCTCCTTGCTAATCTATGTCTTTGTCTGTGGCAACTATGGGAAATACTCTTAAATGATTGTTCTCAATACCCTTGTTTGAGAGTTCAAATACATACAGGTCCTTGTTGCAAAATAACAAAGGTGCTTAAACATGAGAAATGTACATTTAAAGTATTTCATCTACCTTTTCTATTTTTCCTTGTATCATTTGAGTGCCATTTGGCATTGTGCTCTATTGGCCTGCAGTGGTCAATAGCACTGAACTTTGTTTTATTGCCCAAGGTGAAAACTGACATTTTATTTGGACTGCCATCAATAGCACAATGAAGACTGGCATTGTTGCACTTTCCTCAGTAGTCTGAAGAGTACTGAGTGAAGAAGTTAACATTGTCACATTAGTACTCTGTGGGAAAATGTATAAAGGTATTGAGTTTAGAGAAACTGTACAGGTGATGCAGTGATCAAAACCTGTTCCAAATCATTTTTACTGAGAGAGAGTTCATACTAAATTTTGACACTCCTTTTGTTGCATGAATGTGTTGATGTGTGATCTCAAGTAAGGCCAATATTTACTAAAATTGGCAGACAGATAAGTAATTTGAAATTATGTCAGTGTTGATTGTGCATGCTGTGTGAACAATGACCTCATTTCTGCTGTTCACTTTGCCCCTCTCCATGTCCATGGCATTATCTAAAGTATCGATAATGTATAACATACATGATGCTATTGCTGTGGCAAAGAGGTCTGAGAAGGCCGAATGGATCACTATTATGCAGTACTAGCTTTGCTCATTGCTAAATATACAGTGGGATTAATTTCATGTGTCGTCAAGTGGTTATTTCCAAAAAGCTGTATGACTGTTTCTGATAAATATTGACTTCTGCATTTTTACACCACTTGACAGTGTGAAATTTACTTTCATGGCTTCAGGAAAAACATGAAAATTTTAGTTTAAACTGCTTATGTAGCACAAACCAGCCTAGTGGTATTGCATGGCCATCAGCACTCTGGATAGTACTCAGTGAAGAAAATACACCTGACAGGTAACTTTTATCTGTGGCACAAGGTATAAGTGCAGTGAGCTTGGACATAAAGGATATCTGATGCATGGTTTGAATCCACTTAAATAATAATTTTACAGAGGGTGGTCTGAATACATATTTAATCCTATTTTTGTGATACCATTGTGTTGTTTAAAAGACAACTATTGTCACTATTGCTAAGAACATTCAACCTTTTCTCTGTCCACTTTCACATTATTTTTTCATTAACTGATCATGGGTTCCACAAAGTATATGTCTGATGTTGCAAGGAGATGTGAGGAGGATGAATATTTACTTGAATGTAATTCTTGCTCTGGTCATTGCTATATGTACCCATCATTGCATTTAATTTACCTTCTGCTTCATTTCTCTATCATATATTTATTTTCTAATGTCTTTTTCATTTGCTCTCTGCTCACGATTGTACAAACACATTTCACAGCCTATGGAAAAAAGTGAAAAATTTAGTTTAGGCTGCCTTATTTTGAGTAAATATGCCTGGTGTCATTCAGCGGACCTCTGCAACATGGATAGTACTTACTTCAAGGAATACACCTGGGAGATGTCAAATTCTGTGGCAAAAGGAGTAACTGAAGTGAATTGAGAGAAATAAGGCACATGAAGTATTGTACAAATCCTGTTTGCAGATCCCATTACAATTATTAACAATATGTACTTTTCTTCTTTTTTGTCATTTTAATTTGGATTTGCTGTTCATTTGGTAGCGTGCAAACATGGTTCACTACCTAAGGAAAAAGGCAAAAAATTTAGTTTAGGCTGTCTTAGGTATTGAAAACATGCCTGGCAATAGTGTGCTTTCCTCAGTATTCTGGACAGTACTGAGAGGAGACATTCTACTTGTCACAATCCTGTCTTTGTGGAACAAGGTGTACCTCATGTGAATTGAAAGAACTAAGGCATGTGAAGCATTAATTGAATCCTGTTTCAGATCTCATTACAATTATTCACAATATGTACTTTTTTTTTTTTTCATTTTAATTTACATTTTCCCTCCACTTGGCAGTGCACAAATACAGTTCACTACCCAAGGAAAAAAGTGAAAAATGCAGTCTAAGCTACCATATGTAGTGCAAACCCACCTGGCAATGGTGTGGTTTCCTTAGCACTCTGGATAGTACCGAGAGAAGAAACTCCACCTGTCACATACGGGTCTACTGTCCATATAAAACATTTTCTTAACATAATATTGGAATAGTACAGCAAGACATCACTTTCAAAAACATTGCAACTCCAACAGGGACACTTATTAAGTCTATCTTATCCTGGTTAGGTATTCATGTTTATTGAGCTCTCCTACTCCCTTATTTGTATCTATTGTACAGAGAATGACAGGTTAGTGATGATTTAATAAGTAAGACTAAAACACCATATAGATCTCCCTGCATGTCTCACAAAACATATCATTGCTATTCCTGTCTCCATCTGTCTCTCTCTGTTCACCCCTTTTGCTTCAGTAAGTTGTTCCTGTGCTTCAATTGTGTTATTTTAATGTTTTGAAGTAGTAATGCTCACATGTGTGGCAAGATTTTTGAATATATTCAAGGGTTCTCATCCAGCCATTAGCTAAGTGTTAATGACTGTTTTGGTGCACTAATATATGTGTACCTGTTGGTTGCATATTGTTTTGAGCTACAGTTATCCTTTTTCTATCATAATCTACTTTGCCTCTGCCTTCAAGTCATCCTGTTGATATATCTGTTCTGTCATATATCATTAATCTTCCATCTCTGCATTTTCATAATGTCTAGCACAAGGCAAAAAGTGCAATTAAGGCTAAATGGAAGTACGCAGCTTATGGCAGTATCTTGTGAATTTATTTCCTTCATCCGTATTACTTTGTTGAACTTTGAGTTGCTGTGCTAAGCTATGTTTAGTCAGTTTAATGTACTTTTCAACAAGCTGAAGAGTTGAATGCACAGATTACAGTAGTCAATAGGGTAATGAAGATGAATACATGTATTTGTGTTTGCTGAAATCTGCTGTCAAATGTTACCTAATAAAAGTATGATTTCCTACATGGTATGCTTAAATAGTACTCTGGTATAAATGTTTTTCTTGGCATGCTGTAAATTTTCAAATACAGATGGATGAAAAAATGTCTCAGGATGTGTTGCCTGACTCCTGTGGCTATAAATGTTAGCTACAGCTTTACTTAACACATCATTATCATGCTGCTATATTAATGTGACTGCTACCTTTTGTGAAGCCTGCCTTATACAGATCTTTGGGTGAAAGTCACCACTGAGCAACATAGAGTACTAATAATTCCCATTCTAAGTTCATCACTTTAAGATATTATTACACATGTGCTAAAACTTTACCATCAGCAGCACAATTCAGTTTATTAATGCTGCACTGAAACAGTAAAATAAAAAAGAAAATCAAATAGTTATTGTTTTAGGTTGCACAATGCTTGTATGCCTGTATTACTTTTGTCAACAGGTGATCTTGATTTCTGAATTATGTTGACTTTAATATATGTCTGCTTTAGAGTGTTTACAATTGCAACTGTGTTACAAGTTTGGCAAAACTATTCTCACATAATCCGTCACTGTTATATGGCATTATATTGTCCTATATATTGCATGTTTGTCTTGCCAATGCACATAGATTAAGTATAAGACAATACAAGTGTGTAATCATCCTGACATGAAGTCACATTAATGTTTGATTGATAATCCACTGGTGAACAAAAGTCAATGTGTATGTTGTCCAGTAATGTGAAACATGTCAATATCCCTAACAGTAATGCTGTGTATATTAAGGAAAGTATCTATATTTCAGTAGAGAAGTATGCTCTTACATGTGAAAATCATAGTGATGTTACATTGTTCTGTGCACACATATGGATTTGTTGCATAACCTGTACCATCTCTTCCAAACAGTGGATTTAAAAAAAAAATTCTAATGTCCTATTTCACATTGTTAATGTCAGTAACTAATACAGTGCTCTCTAGATTGTATAACTAGATAGGTAAGAGGCTTTTTGCCCAACATAGGAAATGTATGTGTATGTGTCTCTGTATGTGCAACTGTATGCAACACTTGGTACTGTTTCCATTTTCCCCGAGAAAAATACAGTTAACTTTTCACACAGTTCCCTTATCCCACTTTTTACTGAAACATCCTCTATGAAACACACTGATGAGGTCATCCTGGTAAAAGTGCACTCTGTACCCTTAAAAATCAGATTTCTCTTGTCGTGTTTCTGAATAATACATTGTTCTGTAGATTGTGTAACTAAATAAGTAGGAGGTTTGATGCCCAACATGGAACATGTGTGTGTGTGTGTGTGTGTGTGTGTGTGTGTGTGTGTGTGTGTGTGTGTGTGTGTGTGTGTGTGTGTGTGTGTGTGTGTGTGTTGACTGTGTATAACACTTAGTGCTGTATCCACTTCCCCTGAGAAGACTATATTTAACCTTTCACACTGCTCTCTTATCCCAATTTTGGATGAAAGATCCTCTATGAAACACTGTGATGAGGTCGTCCTGTCAAAAGTGCAGTCTACCCTTAAAAATCAGACTTCTCTTCTGGTGCTTGCCATTAATGTGGTGTTTTCTACATTGTGTAAAGAAATAGGTAGGAGGTTGGATACTTCACATAAGTCATTTGTGTTTACGTGATACTCGTATCCACTTCCCCGAAGAGAATACGTTTTAATGTGCACACACCTCACTTATCCCATCTTTTACTGAAACATTTCCTATGAAACACACTGATGAGGTCATCCTGACAAAAGAGCACTGTCTACCATTATGATTCAGACTTCTACTGGGGCACTTTCCACTAATACAGTGCTTTTTCACATTGTGTAACCTAATAGGTAGTAGATTCAATACTTAACATTGGTAATGAGTGTGTGTGTGTGTGTGTGTGTGTGTGTGTGTGTGTGTGTGTGTGTGTGTGTGGGCACATCCCATGCACGTGTGTAATGCTAGCTGCTGTATCCACTTCCCTTGAAGAAAATGCATTTATATGTGCAAACAGATCCATTATCACTGTATTTACTGAAACATGCTCTATGAAACACACTGATGAGGTCACCCTGGCAAAAATGCACTGTCTACACAAGTGTCAGCTTTCTCCTGTGACACTTGTGACTAATACAGTGCTTTCTACATCATGTAACTAGATAGGAGGTTTGATGCTCCAGATAGGTAATTTGTGTTTGCATAATGCTTGTTCCCCTGAAGAGAATACATGTAAATGTGTACACAGCTCACTTACCCCAATTTTTACTGAAACACACTGATGAGATTATTCTGACAAAAGTGCACTGTCTAACCTTAAAAACAGACTTACTCTGTGGCTGTTGCAACTAATACAGTACTTTCTACATTGTGTAACTAGATAGGTAGGGGTTGGATGCTCCACATAAGTCATTTGTGTTTATGTGATACTCGTTGTTGTATCCACTTCCCCTGAAGCGAATACGTTTTAATGTGCACACACCTCACTTATCCCATCTTTTACTGAAACATTTCCTATGAAACACACTGATGAGGTCATCCTGACAAAAGAGCACTGTCTACCCTTATGATGCAGACTTCTACTGTGACACATTCCACTAATACAGTGCTTTTTCACATTGTGTAACCTAATAGGTAGGAGATTCAATACTTGTGTGTGTGTGTGTGTGTGTGTGTATGTGTGTGTGTGTGTGTAATGCTTGTTGCTGTATCCATATCTCTTTAGGAGGTTCATCGTTCAATGTAGGGGAAATACTGTGTGTGTGTGTGTGTGTGTGTGTGTGTTGTAGCTATGCATACTGTTTGTACATTGCTCATGACTTTTGTCATAATCTGCCCAAAAATATCAGTTTAATGTTTTATGTTTCTATTTTCAAATGACAGGTGTTTTGTGGGGAAGGAATAAGCGCACACAGTTAAAAAATCATATAGGAGAACCTCGCTTAATGTGATTAATTCATCCTGTAATTACCACGTGCTAAGCTAATTCATGTTAATTGAATGCAATAAGCAACAGGATTAATTGTAATTAATCCACCATGATGTTTATATATTTAGTTTGAAAAAAAAATACACTACATATAAGCTATAGTAGAGGATAAAAACATCAAAGAATAAAAAACAATGCATGAGTTTTTATTTACTAAATGAACACTTAAATGATAAACTACTTATTTGCAAAATATTTAAGCAACGATGTTTGAACAGAGCTTGACTTTTTTAATTTCACCATGTAATTTTCAATAGCTGGCAATTGCTTTGTCCAAAGTGCAGCAGACTTTGGCGCTTCTTTCCATATCTGGGCCTGCATCAAACAAAATTTCCTTTGCCCTCTCAATGTGACCAAAAGCTCACTGAAGTTCTTTTGCAGTAAACTTCCTAACGATCTCCTCTTGTTCTTGCTTATCTTCTTATTCATATGCATGCTGACCTACTTGAAGGACATCATCCTCGCTCAGCTGTTCTGAATGAGAATCAAGGACATTCCTCACATCATCAGCATCGAGTTTACTGAATCCAAGTTCTTTTCCAATTGTGCACATTTCTTCAGTGATGTTATCTGCTGGCTCATTGCAGCCAGTGAAATCATTTGCACAGTGAGGTAAAACCTTCTGCCACACATATTGCTGATGGTGACGTCTTCCCATGCTGAATGCATATTCTCAATTGCTTGTTTTACATCATACGTCTTCCAAAACCCTGGAAGGGAAATTCTGTTCTCTTCACTTGTTGCTTGAATAGCCTGGCTAAAAGTTCTACAGAGATAATAAGCTTTGAAAGATGATATGACCCCTTGGTCCATAGGTTGAAGCAGTGGTGTTGTACTTGGGAGGCAGGAAAACAATCTTGACATTTTCTTTCAGATTGGCAAGTCCACTAGGATGCACTGGAGCATTACCTAATAGTAAAAGGGCTTTAAAAGTCAGATTATTCTTCTTGCAGTAGTCACCAAAAATATGAGTTGAACTAGTCCTCAGAAAAAGAGTTTAGGTCACCCACTCTTTCTTGTTTGATTTTCAAATCACTGACTATCTTTTTTGGTTATATCCTCTTAATGGTCTTGGATTTTGTGCTCAGTAAACTACCATAGGTTTGAGCTTAAAATCACCTTCTGCATTGCCTCCCAATAAAATTGTAAGGCAATCTTTAGAGACTTTGCATCATGGTCGAGATGCTTCAGTTTTAGCTTATAAAGTTTTTGTAGGCATACATTTCCAAAAGAGTCCGGTTTTATCTACGTTGAAATTCTGATGATCGTCATACTCTCCTTCCTGAATTATCTTTTGCAGAACTTCCAGAAACCTGACTGAAGATTCTTTATCAGTGCTTGCAGATTCCCCAGTCATTTTTATATTATGCAGTTCTGCTTGATTTTTAAAGCAGTGAAACCATCCTAAACTAGCTGTAACGTTTTCACTTTATCCTTGAAATTTTGTCTCTTTCAATCTTGTAAAGATATTGAGAGCTTTTGTCTGAATATTCCTTGTACTAAGAGATATTAATTTCTGATTACAATCCTCAATCCAAATTGTTAGAAGGAGTTCCATCACTATCATAAAATTGCTTCTGTTTCATGTGATCTGCATGCTTAAAGAAGAAAAAGCAACTTTTCTTTGTATTCTTTGCATTTACTTAAGATAGTCCAAACCATACCTCTCAACCTCTTAGAGCAAGAAACCTGGACAAAGCCACAAATAAAAGTGGGACAAAGGACCAAAGTTAGGGACAATTTTTAAATATTGCTTTTACAAACTTAGAAAGTTAATAGAAAAACAGGTTTTTCATCAGCATGAATTTTCTGAAGAGCATGAAATCTGAAACTCAAACATCTGTCATTAATTTCTAACTTCAGTCTTTAATGATTTGCACTAATTTGCCAGAAAGCCACAATTTTATGAAAAATGGACCAAAAATATGAGGCCAAAATCTGGACATTCTGTGAAAACCTGTACAATTGAGCAGTATGGTCCAAACTGTAGACTAGCTACATGGAATGCTGCAGTGGACAGCGCAGTGGTGCAGCAGTAGCATTGTCACCTCACAGCAAGAGGCTCTCTGGTTTAATTCTCAGCTGGGTGCCTTTTGTGTGGAATCTGCATGTCCTCTCTGTGCTCATGTGGGTTTCCTGCGGGTGCTCTGGTTTCCTCCCATGTTACAAAGACATGCATCTGGAGCATTTCTCCCCGGGCCTCCACTAAAAATTGGCTTTGTTCCAAATCGGACTTTCCCAGTTAACAAATGATAAATAAAAAAATAGCTCTATCCATGTTCTCATATGATCTTTGCATCGCTACTTCTGCTTTCGTGTCTTTTAATAACTTCAAGCTTTTCTTCTAACATAATTACTTTTCTTTTCTTTTATTATTGCTGCTTTCTTTATCATTCTTTTGCTTATCTATAGCAGAGAATTCATATAATAAAGCTTAACATTTATGCAATTCATATGCTAAGTGGCAGAAGTGCCAATGTAATTGAATGAAAGAGCTTGGGCAAATGAAAAGTAAGAGTGGCACATACGATGATAACTTGGAGGTGATTGTCAGTGAGTGAGTCTCTCTTTCGTAGTGTGCCCCACACGCAGGAGTTGCCAATTAGTAATATTTTCATTTTTGCATTAATTTGCAGGAAAACGATAACTGCATTAACTGATTAATCAGCTGCTTAAAGCGGAAAATAGTATCATTTTGCTTAAATGAGCTAATTGATTATCACTCATATCGAATTTGCATTAAATGAGATTTTCCTGTATTGTTTACCTACACCCCTCATGCAACACATTGATGAGATCATTTTTTCGCAAGTGAATGGTCACCATTTAACTGTTAGACCTCTTCTGCAGAGCTTGCATGTCCTACACCATTCTCTAGAATGTGTAAATAAATAGGTAGGAGTTCAAATACAGCAGTGCTTTACTTCTACAAGCGTGACTGCAAAGGAATTCAGGATTATTTTGCACACAATTGCAGTAGCAACTTTTACAACCTCAAATGGCTAAAAAAATCATTTTACCAGGCACATCTCTTTGGCAAATCATTGCTGATGTTATCTATTCAAAGATGCTATATGTCACACTTCTACTCAGTATTCTCCTGTGGCACTGTGATTACTGTCATATACCATTGGCCACCACTGGCCATCTCACAATCACCTTTATGTATACTTCTAATTATGAGATGGATTTACAGTGGCCCACAGGGAAAAATAACTTTTTGGCCATATAATGATTACATAATGCTTCTGTGCAAATTCCCCTGTGTTGTGTGAATTTGATACTGTGCATTTTACATTGTGTAACTACATGTGTAGGGTTTTTGAGGCCAGCAGTAAGTGTGTCTTTCACTCTCATACTGTATATACTTATTCTTCAAAGACATATATGATGTGTTGCTGTACAGTGTTAATGTGCACTTTAACCACTTTTTAGCACAGACATCCAGCTAAGAAGCAATAATGATGTCATGCATTTAACTGTGCATTGTCCCAACTGTACCTCAACATGTCATGTGGCACTTGCAGTTCAGCCACTGAGCTTTAGCTCATGATCATGGGTAGTTAGTTTAAATCCAGCCATTACTGCTCAGACTATCTTGTGTCAGTCTTAATGTGACTATCTATGTCACTAACTCTGTTGCCAAAGACATTTGCTGTATACACATATAGATGATCCCTCTTACAAAAAGCTATGATAATTTGTAACATGGCAATGCATTTATTCAGGGTAATGGTGACATGTGATTATATTTTCCTTACATGACATATGCAGGAATTGTTATCCTCTGACATGAGGGAATGAAACAACATGCTGTCTGTTGTTGACTTAGTAGAGCTATTACAGGCCCACATATCCCTTACAGCAATAACATGATGCAGTGCCTTTACATAACAACATATCTCACAGTTGTACTGACTCTTCTATCATGATGCATTCATCCTGTACAATATCATATAGTTTATGTTACCAAATGCTAATGTGTTCAATATCCACATTCAGTGCCTGTTAACATTTTGGACCTTATACTGTAATGCATGAATGGCATCCACCACAGTTATAATGTGTCCATTTACAGTAGGAGAGGCATCTGCCATCCCTTTTATCTCAAATATTTTTTATTACACATACATCTGATGTAATATGTTAACATAGGTAGTGTGTCACAATATAGTGTTAAAACTTCCCTTGTGGTTCTTCTGGCTGATCCAGATGTCATTAGTTAGTAGAGTTACATAGCTTTCTGTCCAATTCCTGAAAGGGATAACATTATATGAATGTACTGATTTTACATAAACACCATTGTATTTATTTATTGTTATCCATTTTTATTGGACAATGATATATCATCACGGGTTGTGAGTGTATGGCAGTGAAATGGTTATTTGGGGCGTATAGTGCTGTAAGTGCTCCTTTTGTATGTACATTGAGTAGCTTGTATAGCATACCTTCACAGACAGACTAGGGTTCAATTCTGGGACAGTGTATGTTCCATATGATGGAAACAGATTCCTTGCCCAGAATGACTGATATTGTAATCCTCACTGCTGTGTGGGCAGTAATATGTGTAGCTTCTTTACCATAGTCTGACTAAATCTGATTGTTCATATTATAATTGTAAATCTTCTATTAGTGCACAAATTCTGTTCAGTTATTTCATAGGTTTGTACTAGCCTAACTGCCCTTGTGGGCCATTTCAAGCCTAGCTAATTACCCCATGTGAGAAACAAAGCCTGCACCTTGTGTCTGTAAGGTAAACACCTTAACCATTATGCCATCCTTCCACAAACAGAACAAACTTACTTCGGGCCACAACACTATCAAGTTATAAAATAGAACATTTCAAGTCCACACTAACAACCTCTTATCATCACTTGCCATCCCAAACACCAGAATGCCACAAGGTTCAGTTTGGGGTCCCATTCTCTTTTCATTATTATAGGTTCTTAGATAAGTACTTGGCTAACTGCCTGAGTGGGCCATTTTAAGCCTAGTCAATTTCCCTCAAAGGTCTGAATCAAACCCTGTACCTTGTGTCTGCAAGGTAAACACCTTTACTATTCTCACCAAATGTTGTGTTACCACCATGCATTTCACTGCCAAGCCTTGAACCCAGGACCCTGTGCACTACAGTCAGAGCAACATACCACTATGCCAAGGCAGTCTCCATTGCTATCTGATATGGCACATGCAGTCAACAGTATAATAGGAAGGGGTTTGAATCTGTAACATCTGTCTATCATGCTGACAATAGTTACGGCACATTCATAGGGCCACCTTTTTAAGGCTTTGTCCTATAAGGTAGGTCATCCATACACCTTATATGATAGAAAATTTCTGTAAGCCCTTCAAGGGGATGCTTCATGACATGACTATGACTGTTATGTATCTCTCTGATATCTGTCCTGGCATGTTTTCAAAACTGATATGATGCAAATGTTTCTTATGTCATTCATTGCTTACATGCATTACCTATTCACAAGATAATTATGCTCTGTATTTTATGTCTTCATCCAGACATGTCTTTATTACTGTGACTGTTTTTGTCACACTATACAGCTTAATGGCAGATGAGGAATTCCATAAATATTTCCTACTGTATGGCAAACTGCCAGACCATCAGAAACTGTGACTGGTCTTCTGTTATCGCACTTTCTATTGTGTTGCTTCTGTTGAACTGCTGTTATGTTACTGTTCCCTGTAATTCCATGTGATCATGCCCAGTATTATGATGGTGGTGATGTTTGTAAATCACCAATGGAAAAACTGGACTCGTGACATGACCTCTGATCTCTCTTGTCATTTGTCACTTAAGTATGTTGTGTGTTATTAGATTACCAATTAGAATTTACATAAGTATACAACACTTGCTTGTCTATTACATATTCATAGGTTATGAACCTCTTTCCTATTGTTGCCACTGCCATTTCTTTCAAAAACATGTCAATTTCTCATGTACCTGACATTAAAGCTATAAGGTTCTTTTATTCTTATGTATACATGCTGAGGTGATGAATGCAGCACTGGTGATGGCTTGTATACATGATTTCCCCTGTATATACATCTCATATGCAATGACTGCAGTCTATGCATTCATCCCATAATGTATCTTCTGTCCTCGCTAACTGTTATCTCCATTCAGCATTTCATTAACATGTATATCACATTTTCACTCACGTTTGTTACACTGCAGCTTTATATTCATATCACATTCTTTATTAGCATGTCTATTTTTATTTATGCATACAACACAGGTATTGTCATTGACATTAATTATCATTACATCAGTATCGCATGATTTATGTCAGAAATGCTTCTTATGCAGTTCATCACATTTGCCTGCGGTATATGAGTATACGTTAAACATTTCCACTTCAACATTAATTAATTATGCAGTATGACACAATTTGTGTACAATTCCTCCATTTCACTTCTACTCCTCCTGTATTCTTTTCCTGTACTTGCCCTTAATATGTCTGGGCTACAGTGCATGCTGTCATGCTAGCACTTTCTACATGCAAGCTGTTTTGTTTACATTCGGTGCTCATGCTTGCAAGCACTTTTCCATGGCCATGAGCACAATTGCTGGCCACAAAAAGGTGCTTGCAAAGATGCAGGCACCATGAGTAATATGCATACTTGATTAGCACTGATGTTCATCATGCTGTCATGCTGACAATGTGTAGGCTTCGTGCAACGCCTACATGATTGCTACTGAATCCCAAGGAATGTTTCTATTGCTGCAAAATATTTCTAGAAGGTTTTTTAGCTTGTCTAATGTGCAATATCATTGTCAAGTCAATATTTACTGTTAAAAGCATGCATTAAGTGCTTATATGTGTACTGTGCGTTATTCCTTTTTGTATCTGTATCTAGCTATCGTTCCATCTATCTATCTATGTGTACAAGTGGTTTAGTCAAATATCGAAGTTCTGAAAGTTGGTTTTAATGGTTAAGAAACTAAAGCCAACATAGGCATGTGTGTTCAAGGTTGTAGTACAGTGGGGTATGAAAATTTGTCCTTTTCCCACTGGTCTGTGATCTCAAAGTCGGTATATTTAAGTTGCAGGGGATGTGGAAAGTACAGAGAGGCTTGCCCCTAAATAAAATAAGTTTTAAAATTTAGCTTTTGTGCATTTTGATCTTGTGAATTTCAAAATTTTAGTTCCAAACATTATGTTTTTCATGGTATTTTCATGTAATTTGATATATGCCTATGTATCTGAATTACCTTCAATTCACTGAAACTTCATGTTGTTGAAAAGAAGCCAGTACAGCCGTTGATTGGAAATCAGCTTATTGAACATACCATCTTTTTTCTGTGCAGGATCACAGTAAAATGGGTACTGGGAAATTTCCCCTATCCCAACTACAGTGCAGTTTCAGAGTTAGCCCCCCTGCAAAAAATGTGTTTTTCTTTTTCTTTCTGATAGGCAACTGATTAATTACTTGTGTTCGATCAGTTGCAGTTCGGCATTTTGCTTATTATATATTGTTGTCTTTTGACCAAACATATAAAATGGCCATACAAATGCAACTTTACATTACCAGGTGTCTAAATATAAATTGGCTACATCTATTCTGTCTAAAAGTTAGTGAAATGTCTTCTTTGTTTGGTCTGTCATAACTAGTAAATTCACCAACACTTCTAAGATAAAGTTCCTCTACAGACAGCCTTACAGACATCTTGCTCAGTAATATTCCACACTGGGAATGTATTGACTGGTCCCACTTAGATTGCATTAACAATACTTAGCTATTTAGTTTTGTTCTGTTACCTTTACAAAACAATATTTATCCAACATAACAATGATGACTTGGGGGAAATACTTGTCACTAGCTAACTTTTGATGTAAAGCAGTTAATGAAACAATGAGACACTACTTGTAAAAGCTGGCAGGCCACCAATTATCCTACTGCTTGACAGCACCAGAGAAATATAAAAATGGCCACATCTTACTTTCATATCTCTAAGCAAAAAGGCTTCCCCCACCAACACAAGACTATAATGATTATAGATAAAAACTTTCCTAGGAGAGTATAGTTCCCTAAGTAATGAACTATCCAATTATCTTAATTCTACCACCTTTCCAAGTGATGCAGATAACATACTCAAAACTGGTTTTATTTCCAGCTTTCTTAATACTCCCATTTTTCACCTCACATGGCCTGCTATTTTAGGCAATCCATTCACAAATGGTGTACCTAATTTCCTCTATATTATTTATTTATTTATTTATTTATGTAACATTTGTTGACTGGGATAGTTTGACTGAGCTAGTGCCCTTTGTCAGCAGATGCCCAGGGAGAAAAGCTCCACAAATAGTACACTGAATACACAATAGTAATATAACAAATCAATACAGTAATAAACAAATCTAGAGTTCTCAATTGAGAAAAAAATAATAAAGCTGAAAAACAATGTTTAAAACACAAGTTAATAGTAAATGTAACAGTATGCAACGCTGAGTTCAGAGAGCAACTTAAAATCAATTAGACAAAATTATTTACAATAGTTTCTTATGCACCTTAGGAGAGTAGGTTGTTAAGAAATTATTTTCAATAGACAGTGTATA
This sequence comes from Protopterus annectens, assembly GCF_019279795.1. Classification (NCBI taxonomy): domain Eukaryota; kingdom Metazoa; phylum Chordata; order Ceratodontiformes; family Protopteridae; genus Protopterus; species Protopterus annectens. The sequence goes on along the minus strand of NC_056741.1, from coordinate 1,221,168,589 downwards.
GAGTATACAGGGCATTTTGACAATTGATGTTATTATACAATTTTATATACAGTAAAGAACTATCTGAGAATTGGGTTTGGTAGTTCAGAGTGGAAAGGACTGAGAGCAGGTTAACCAAGAAGGACTGGAGTTTAGAAACAAAGGATGACGGAAGAGAGTGGGGACAGGTACGGTTGAAAGGGAGGAGTTAGAGAAGTTGGGTTATATAATAGGGTTAGAGGTGGTGGTTAGGAATTTCAAGGAGGATGTTTACAGAGGCAAGTCCAGTTATTTGTTAGAAAGTCTTTGACAGCAATTTTGAATTGTGGGTAGCTTATATTTCTAATAGCCGGGGAAGTTTGTTCCAGGAGAGAGAAGGAGAGTAACTATAGAGATTCTGTCCAATAGTTCTTTTAGGCTTGTAGGTTACTAGTAGATTTTGGTCAGTGCTTCTGAGTGTCCTGGGAGGAGTGTAGAGGGAGAAATGTGAGGAGATACTAGGACAGAAGGAGGGCTTATAAAGAATGGAATGTAGGATCAGTAGTTGAGAGAGAAGCAGTTGGTGGGGACATTCTAACCAGTTTAGTGTCCTGAGAATGACAGTGATCTGATTTAAAGATTTCATTGGCAGCAAATCTGGCAACCTTATTATAAGTTGCTTTTAGTTTTATTGACAGAGAGGTCTACAAGTTGGTCAGGATTTGTGAGCAGTAGACGAGATCAGGTAGAAAGTAGGCATGTAAAAGGGAGGTACAGGACTCGTTAGTTAGGAGTTTTTTATTTCTGTATGGTATACCTAGTGTTTAGTGGGGTTTTTGATGCAACTGAGTTCATGCAGGTCAAATTTGAGTGATTCAACTGTGAGAGTGGTATTTTTAAGGGATGAGACAGAGAAAGAGAGTTTAAAATGGTTGAGGGGTTTAGGAAGAAATAGTATGAGTTTTGTCTTTTTGGAATTTAAGATTAGCTGGTTATTGGAAATTCAGCTTTCAATATAATTAAAGGATTTTTGAGTGAGGGTGTGCAGATCTGAGAAGTTTTCAGAGATGGTGATGACTGTGGAGTCATCCATGTATTGTATGAATGAAGATTGTGGACAGGATGTGTATAGGCGATTAATAAAGATGTTGAACAATAGGGGCCTAGTACTGATCCTTGGGGGAATCCCATCTTGATGGGGAGAGGTGGGGATAATGAGAAGAGCCATTTGATACTGTTACCTGTTAGTGAGGTAACTGTCAAATCAGGAAATAGTTGGGCTTGAAAGATTTAAGTCAGAAAGTTTGGCAAGGAGCACGGAGTTGGAGATCGTGTCGAAGGCTTTAGATACATCTAGGAAGAGACATGAGACAACCTTGTTGTTATCTCTAGCTAGTGAGATAGTGTTAGTGGTAGAAATGAGGGCTGTTGAGGTACTATGGTTGGGACGGAAGTCATGCTGTGTGGGGGTTAGTAAGCTTTCGTGGATTAGATGTATCTCTGAAGTCATTGGCTACAAGCTATTATTAAAGTTCCAAGAAAATTTTCCACACTCTGATGCTGAACTGCCATCTAAAAAAAAGTTGTTCTATACATTATTCAACTTCCTGCACACATATATAGCATAACCTTAACCATATTGTCTATGCCCACACCCTAGGATGCCATAACAATTAGTATGTTACCTCAAACGCCCTAACTCATTCTCAAACACATTTGACAAATATCAGATTCACCCCTCCCCGTCCAAAATACTAAAAAACTTATCTATAAGCAAATCTTTCCCATTATAAATTACTACTATATTTTAAGATATTCAAATCATGAATTTAGAGAATTCTTTAATACTTTAATAACAATGTATCATCTCTCTTTTGTGCCACTTAGCATATCTTTACAAACACAGGCAAAAGTCTTTTCACTGGATCATTGTTTATTGACCATAAGAGAGCCTGTGACCAAAGTAATCATGATGCCCTATCTAACAAACTGTGTAGGCCATCATTTTCAAATGATACTATTAGTTGCATCTGCGACTACCTCTCAAAAAGGGATTAATTTCATATGATCAAACAATTAAAACATCGAACCTCACTTCAACAAGATGAGAGCATTAAACGTCTTAATAATCGAAAGCAGACATCAGCGATTCTCACCACATCGAATAGCAACAGTTGGCCAACAACCAGAGTATCAATTCAAGACTTCATGGGTACTGTATGGGCGGTACCTTGAAGATATTGTCTTGTTTTGGAGAGGTACTAATGAAGAGCTGAACAGTTTCTTCTCATATATAAATGGTACCACCAGTTTTTTTAAATTTACCATGGTCAAGGAGATGGACATTGTTCATTATTTAGACGTTACTGTAAAGAAAGACTACAAAAACAGTTGTTTTACATCTACATTATATAGGAAGCCGACTTACTCTAACACACTTTTACATTTTGGTAGTGCACATCCTTTACACCAAAAAAAAGCCCTGGTTAAGTGCCAATGTGTTAGATTGGCTAGGATGGTGTCAGATATTAATGATTTTTTTGATGAGTGTGAAAAATTGAGTAATATGTTACAAAAAAGGGGGTACCCTGTACCTTTTATCACAGACATCATTCAAGAGGTAAAAGTAAAAAGAGGTAATGGACATTTCAGTGCATTATTAAGTAATAAGGTTGAAAATCAACAAGATGGTGATGGTAACAGTGAACATACAAATGTTAATTTTTCACGTGGATTGATACTCACTTATTGTAGTGAGTTTGAGGTTATAAAACATGTGGTCAATAAATATTGGAAAATCTTCGAAAATGATATAGGTGTTCTAGAAAAAATTGGAAAAAAACCTATTATAATATATAAGAAAAATATTTCATTTAAAGGACTCCTGGAAAAAAGAAAGATTACTACACAGAGAGGGGGTACATACAAATGTGGAAGATGTTCCCAGTGTCCCTATATGATGAACAATGATGGGTTTAAGTTGAAAAATCATGGATATATTACGAACAGAAAGAAAATGTACTATTACACAAAAGGGGTGGTCTACATTGCGGTATGCAAAGATTGTCAGGGGTACTATATAGGAAAAACAAAAAATGCCTTCAGGCATAGAGTATATCAGCACCTATATGACATAAAACAAAAAAATAATAACAATGCCTTGTATAAGCACATTAATAGCAATAGTAGGCACAGTTTTAGTTTCTTCATTCTTGAACAAGTGGATTTGGGAGGAGGGGGGCCTGTGGAGGAATATTTAGAATTCCTTGAGTTAAAATGGCAGATAAGATTGAACGCACACACACCCCCCCGGACTTAATGAGAAGATATCTATATTACCTTACCTAAAATTAAAACAGTTATTTAATATTTAATTTAGTATTATGGGAACAGGTTAATATATGTATTTGGATGTGATTATTTATATTTGAAATGTAAAGGCACATTTATTTATGTCAAATTTTAGTGTGGATTTATTGTATGGAAAGCATTTCCTGTAACAAGGTGGCCAGTAAGGAAATGATGTAATTTTTTAATTGGTGTTAATGTATTTAAGCTGTCAGCAGGCGATACTTTGTTATTCTGAAGAAGTCTAATTGTTGACGAAAGCGCTAAATGTCTTTTATGTAAAGTTTGGAACAGTAAACTTTGTTTTATTTTACACTTCGATTGTGTGGTGGTTCGTGGTGTTGGACTTTATCCGCTACATCTCATATAACCAAAATTGGGAAACTGCATGTTTGGCAAATCCAATATTCAGTAAAACCAAGTCACAGTTTTTCCTAGGTCAAACACCCCCCTCCCATATATATATATATATATATATATATATATATATATATATATATATATATATATATATATATATATATATATATATATACATACATACACACATATACACACACACACACAAAGTTTGTTGTGTAGGTGCATATGGCAAAACTGGTAGATACACACATACATGCATATATGTTTTGTGCATGTCTGTATATTTATATCAGCTTCCCAAAACATAAAACCATGTGTTATTTACAGTTGTGAAAGTCATTTTTTTTTAATTTTGATATGTATGGGGGTGTATTCCCAATGCAACCTATACTCCGTCTGGCACAGATATCAGCATGCCTAGTAAGGTTATGATGAGATCTCAGGGAGATGTATTTTCTACAATGTGGTGTAAGAGCAGAATGGTTAAAAAACAAGAGTACAGTTACAAAACATAAAAGCATAGTGAATTAACAAATAATTAATATATATATTTTTCAGAATGTTCTGTGACTTTGATTTTCTTCTGATTTCACAAGTACTGTCAAGGCATCATTTGAAATCACATTGCCAAGTAAGTACTGGTTCATGTAACCCTAAGCAACATAAAATGGAAACTCAAGTACATTACAGGACAAGCATACTTTATGACACAGATGGCTTTTGCCCCTACCCCCAACAATAACTATCATGACACTATACATACTCTCATATCAGAAAGATTGAGGAAAGGGACATATGACAAGATGGATTCTAAAAAGTGCAATTTTTGCAATGTATTATGTTGTGCACATCAGAAAATTACTTTATCTGTGGTTTCATTATTGCATGTATGCCATGCCCCAAATCAAGTATGCAAATCCAAAAATACCTCTCCTTACATGACAAACTATAAGCCTCTACATCCATGTGTGTGTGTCCCTGTGTGTGTGTGTGTGTGTGTGTGTGTGTGTGTGTGTGTGTGTGTGTGTGTGTGTGTGTGTGTGTGTGCACATATATATATGTACACACACACATACAGATATATATTTCTGTGTTTATATTCATATATATGATTTTTATTTATTTATTAATTTCCATTTGTTTACAGGGAAATTCCGACTGGACAAAGGTCCTTTTTCAGCAGAGGCCCAGGTGAAAAGCTCCACACAAGAAATAGCACAGAGTACAAGAAGAACAATAGTAATATAAATAGTGATAGCACAAGCAAAATCAACATGGTAAATATGAACAAGTGATGTGCAGAACTACTGATAACATAAGATAGCCAATGGTATAAGTAATAGCAATTTGTGGACACATAAATGACACAGTTGTGACTGGTAGACACCAGCCTCAAGCTAGAGACTGCTAAATCTGAGTAGGTAATATACTCATAGAACTAGCAGATAATCCCATAGTCTGAAACAGTTATAGAGCAGATGTTAATCAAGATAGTAGAATGAGCTGGTAGGTGAGTTAAGGAAATAGTATGCAAGGAGGTAGGAGTAGAATGGTGTCTGGGAGAATGGTGGAAGTGATGCTGAAAGTAGGTAGGAATGAGGTAGGTGAAGATGTATAGCAGAAGTGATGAGGTGCATTTGTTGAGAGTATTAGAGGAGGATATGAGAGGTAAAGTGGTGGTGGGGAGGGAGCAAGGAAAACCAGCACCTGTAGAGAAAGATAACAAAGTTCAGACAGTGAAAGGCAGGTTGGCTAAAAGAGGGGAAGTCAAAGGAGGGCAGTAGTAGGTGGGATTATTAGTCAGGATTTGTGCATGGACATAACCAGTGTCCTTTGAGGTGGGTTTTTACAGCAGTTTTGAAGAGAGTGCACAATGGTAGTGTTGTGGTATTAGGGGGAGAGTGTTTCATAACCTGGCTATATGGTTGGAGAAAAGAGCTTCTCCAGCAGAGTTCTTGGCTTTGGTTACTAGACGTTGTTTTTTTAACTGGAGCATGGAGGTCTGGTGGTATGGTGGGGCTGGAGAAGATATTGAAGGGATGGGACATTAAGAAGGTAGTTTACTATCTTGTGGGCTAGAGAGAGTTAATTTGGGTGGAGAAGTTGAGGGAGTTCGAGCCAGTCAAGTTCTCTAAGTGAGATATAGTGGTGGCTGTGATAGGATGCTCCACTGGCAAATTTAGCAAGCTTGTTTAGGTCTGTTTGCCTGAGGGTGGTAAGTATAGGACAGGCATAAAGTAGAGTGGAGATAAGGTGGGAATTGGCTACAGAAATTCTGGCAGTTTTGGTGAAGAATTTTTAGTTTCTATATAGGGTGCCTAGTTTTTTGTGAACTTTTTTATGGTTAGTGAAATGTGAATGTTGAATCTGAGATGGCTGTCAGTCTCAATACCAAGTAGTTTGCTGTGTTCTGTTGGGGAGATGATGGTATTGTTATTGGCTAGGATATTAGAGTGGGGATTGGGAAGGTTAGACTTTGTGGGTTGGAAGATGAAGAGTTTAGTCTTGTTAGGGTTGAAAATTAGCTGGGCATCAGATAGCCAAGTTTCCACTGAGGCAAAGGCTTCCTGGGTGATCCTATGGAATTCTGATATTGTGGGGGCAGAGCAGATGAGGGTGGAGTCATCTGCATACTGAATAAGGGAAGCCTGTTTGGTGGCTGTGAAGAGATTATTGGTGAAGAGAGAGAATAGTAGTGGTCTGAGGATGGATCCCTGGGGAACACCAAGTGTGACAGGGAGTCAAGAAGCCAGATCATTAAGCCAGACAACAAATTGTTGACGGTCCATTAGATAGCTTTTAAACCAGTTAGTAACTGATTGGGAAAAGGATAGGTTAGTGAGAACAGAGATTAGGTGTTTGTGAGAAACCATGTCAAAAGCCTCAGATAGATCCAGGAATATGGCAGAGGAGAACAGGTCATCATTTTTATGTTGAAGGATAGTGTTAGTGAAAGAGAGCAAGGTGGATGGAGTGCTGTGGAATGGCCTGAAGCTATATTATGTGCTGGACAGGAGGTTGTTAGGAGGTAGTCCTGGACTTGTGAGTAGATGCATCTCTCAAGTACCTTGGAGAGAGAGGAGAGGATGGCTATGGGACGGTAGTTAGAGAGTTCAGTGGGGGAGCAACCTTTATGCAGGGGTATTATGTGGGAAACTTTCCACAGTATGGGGACATAGCTTTCTGTTAAGGACCGGTTAATCAAGATTGAGACTGGGTAGACTAGGGCTTCGGCTGCTATTTTTAGGTATTCACAGGGTAGGTTGTCAGCAGCTAGTTTAGTAGGCCTTAGTTTTAGAAGAAGTTTTTTATGTTAAAAGTAGGTACTGGAGTAAATGAAAAGTCAGGGGGCAGAGTATTTGGTGCTGATGAGGGGAGGGTGGGGAGGGGGTTCTGTTGCCTGGCCAAAGCTAGTATGATTTAAATGATGTGTTTGTTGAATGAGGTGGCAATATTGTTGGAGGAGGGGGGGGGGTAGGTGGGGAGTGTCAACTTTACCTGGGTGGAGAATGGAGTTAATGGCCGACCAGAACTGCCTAAGGGCTGTGATGGGAAGAGTTTAGGGCAGATTGATAGTATTTTGTTTTATCTTCTTTTATTTGCTTTTTCACTTTATTTCACCATTCAAGGAATGACTTGTCTAGAGGAGGGGGTTTTGTAGACCGCCACTGCTCCCAGGCCCTGTCTCTACATTTCATTAGTGACTTGGTGCTTTTTTTGTAGCCAGGGGAGTATTGTGCCTTGACTCTAGCATTTCTTATACAGGCATGTGTATTTAGGATGTTTAGGAGAGTACTATTGAAGAAGTGTACCGCTTCATCCAGAGTGAGGTACTTTAGTGTTGACCAGTTACAGGTCTTGAATGATGAAGTAAAGGTGAGATGGTTAAAGGTTTTCTTGTTACATATTGTGGTGTTTTAAAAGGAAAGTTGAGGTATGGTCGCTGAGGCTGTCATCCAGCTAGGTATAACTGAGGGGCTTTATTGACTAATATCCAATCGAGAGTAGATTTTTTTAGAGCTTTTATTTATCTGGGTGGGTGACTGTATAAGTTGGGAGTAACCATGAAGGTGTAGGTGGTGGGATGGATGGTTGTTGTTACAGGATAGCCAGTTGATATTAAAATCACCTAGAATTATGGTTTCATGGGGAAGGGAATGGCTAGCCCAACTGAGGAAGTTTTCAAGGGGTGAGGTATTATGGCCAGGTGGAAAGTAACAGACAATGATGTTGATTGTTTTGTTTGAGTTCAGTTTGAGGTTAACATATAGGATTTCTTCATTTCCAATTTAGGGGGCTTATTTTTCAAGGATTTGAATGTTTAGATGGTGTTTCAACATTAGAGCAACTCCGCCGCCTTTCTTAGATAGCCTATCCAAATTAAGTATGTTATAACCTGCTGGTAGTATTTCCTCACTTTTAATATGAGGTTTGAGTCAGGTTTCACTTAGAATGAGTATGTCTGGGAAGTATAAAGCTATGTTGGTGTGGAGGTCATGGATTTTATTGGTTATACTTCTGATATTTAGACTTAATATGAGGAGGTCAGATGGCTTTCTGTTGGTTGTTAGATGCGAGATGGAATAGTTATTAGGTAGGTTATTAGGTGTGGGGTTGGAAATGTTTGGGCCAGGGTTGGGGTGGATGTCATCACTGAGGGCTAGTTTTGATAGGGCAGTAAACATAAGTTTCTAAATATGTTATTTAGATTGTCATATTTTGGGGAGGATTTATGCTTGTAAATAGAAGGAGACTGATAATTTATTGGGTGAATTGGGATGGTGATTGTTTTGGGATGATCAGTTTAAGAAGTGAGTGGGTAGAGGATGGGGGTAAAAGTGGTGGTGCAGTGAACGTGGCTGAGTGGGTCTATTTTGGTGTTATGGTAGGATGGAAGCTATGCAAGAAGAGTGCATGTAAAGGACTGTTAGCATGGTTTGAAGTAGCATAGTTGTATGTGTGGAACAAGCTAGGTATGGAGTGGGTGGGGATTGAAGATGGTGGGGGAGAGATGTTTTATGTGTTGATGAGATTGGTTTGCTGGTTGTTAGGGGCTAGGTAAGTAAAAGTTTTAGGATTGTTGTGATTAGTTGTCTGGGTGATTGGGAGGGATCTGTGGATAGAATAAATGTAGTTGTAGTGGGGGATATGGGAATTGGTGGCAGGGTAGGGAAGCGGAGTGAGTGCGAGTGCAGTGAGCAGCAAATGGAGCGGGTAGATCCTAGTGCTTGGCAAGGGCAAGAGCCATGGAAAACAATCACAGAAAACAAATAGAGACCATGGAACAAGGGTAGGGATTTACTTGTTGCTGCGATCTTGTATCTAAATTTTAGTCCTTGATTCTGCCAGATTAGATATTTCCATAAAGTTATTATACTTCAGAGAAGTAAGGGGGAAGGAGATTCAAAGAACCGGGTTAGAGAGTATGGGAGTAGTGGGGAATTAAGCAGCTGCTTCTTCTGGTGGAGTGCTCACAAGTACAGGCAAAGAAATGAGTTATTCAACTATTGCAGTGATCAGTTTATAATAGTAGAACACTATACAAAGTCTTAGTGTATTAGCACTATGAAGCACCTACAATACTAACTGTAGAATGCCCGTTTAGTATGGTCTGTGGGTTTCTGGTGCACACAGCGGTTATCAGGGTGAAAAGACTGTGTTGTTGGGTGCAGAGAGAGTCCAGCAAGGAGGCAGAGGAGATGGAGGGATAACTAGGAGGACAGAAAGAGAATAACAGAAATCAGCACATGCAGGGCAGCAATATTATATAGCTAACCAGTAAGACCATTGTTCCAGATGTTTCTAATATGCAGTAAATACAAAACAAATAGCATATTCAGAGAAGCACTTGCTAAAACATTAAAACCATAGAACCTAGTGCTCACATGTGTGCAGTAATACAATCACGAACTAGTTTGCATACTAGGTAGTACAGTAAAAAAAAATGTACAAAATGCAACTGTATTTAAACAAAGAATAGTCAGCACATTCACAGAAGCAATTGTTACACCAGTAAGACTGTTAATTAAAAATGCTCGTATGTAACCATAATCTAGTTCACATAGGTACGCACAGATAATCAACCAGTGACGGTGTAGCCTAGCATCACATTGCATTAGCCCAGCAAAGTTTAGAAAGTAAAAACATGCCAGAAACAGGTAAACTGTACAGGATATAATTGTCGTAATGTTTAAATCTGCTAAATAAGACTTGTACCTGATTGCAGTTTGTAATTAGTCAGCATACATCTTAACATTAGGTTAATAACAAAATGTCAGCCATCAGGGTACTTGTTTAAGGAACTGAAAGCCCTACATGAGGAAGAGGCGCAGCAGCAAAATGAGATTTTAAAATGGGACCTGTAGCTATTATTAACTTTGGGTTGAGCAGGACTGGCTGTGGGTAGGGGAGGGGGAGGGCCTAACAGCCAGACACAGCTGACTGGCCTGTAAACTTTACTATGAGACTCTAGTGCTTGGTAAGGGTGAGAGCCATGGAAAACAATCAGAGAAAACAAATAGAGACTGTGGGACAAGGGTAGGGATTTACTTGTTACTGCAATCTTGTATCTAAATTTTAGTCCTTGATTCTGCCAAATTAAATATTTCCATAAAATTATTATATGTCGGAAAAGTAGGGGGGATGGAGATTCAAAGAACTGGATTAGAGAATATGGGAGTAGTGAGGAATTAAGCAGCTGCTTCTCCTAGAGGAGTGCCCACAAGTATAGGCAAAGAAATTAGTTATTCATATTGCAGTGATCAGTTTGTAATAGTAGAACACTATTACAAAGCCTCAGTGTATTAGCACTATGAAGCACCTACAATACTAACTGTAGAATGTTGAAAAGACTGCATTACTGGTGCAAAGGGAGTCCAGCAAGGAGGCAGAGGAGATGGAGGGGTTAAATACTAACTGCAGAATGTCTGTTTAGTATGGCCCACAGGTTTCTGGTGCACACAGCAGTTAAGGTAAAAAGACCGCATTATTGGGTGCAGAGGGAGTCCAGCAAGAAGGTAGAGGAGATGGAGGGATTATGTAGAATGTCCGTTTAGTAAAGTCTGTGGGTTTTTGGTTCACACAGCAGTTATCAGGGTGAAAAGACCACATTATTGGGTGCAGAGGGAGTCCAGCAAGGAGGCAGAGGAGATGGAGGGGTTAAATACTAACTGTAGAATGTCTGTTTAGTACGGTCCATGGATTTCTGGTGCACACAACAGTTATCAGGGTGAGAAGACCAATAGGGTGCAGAGGGAGTCCAGCAAGGAGGCAGAGGAAATGGAGGGGTCAAATACTAACTGTAGAATGTCTGTTTAGTATGGTCTGTGGGTTTCTGGTGCACACAACAGTTATCAGCGTAAAAAGACCACATTACTGGTTACAGAAGGAGTCCAGCAAGGAGGCCGAGGAGATGGAGTGGTTAAATACTAACTGTAAAATGTCTGTTTAGTACAGTCCACAGGTTTCTCATGCACATAGCAGTTATCAGGGTGAAAAGACCATGCTATTGGGTGAAGAGGGAGTCCAGCAAGAAGGCAGAGGAGATGGAGGGGCTAAGTACTAACTGTAGAATGTCTGTTTAGTATGGTCTGTGGTTTCTGGTGCACAAAGCAGTTATCAGGGTGAAAAGATTGCATTATTGCATACAGAGGGAGTTCAGCAAGGAGGCAGAGGAGATGGAGGGGTTATGTAGAATGTCCGTTTAGTATGGTCCGCGCGTTTCTGGTGCACACAGTAGTTATCAGGGTGAAAAGACAGTGTTATTGGGTGCAGATGGAGTCCAGCCAGGAGGCAGAGGAGATGGAGGGGTTAAATACTAACAGTAGAATGTCCATTTAGTATGGTCCGTGGTTTTCTGGTGCACATAGCAGTTATCAGGGTGCTGCACTATTGGGTGCAGAGGAAGTCCAGCAAGGAGGCAGAAGAGATGGAGGGGTTACTGTGAAAGCATCCACAATCTATATACTAACAAGCACATGTAAAATTTATTGAACTGCACAGCCATCTAAATGCAGGTGATCAATGATAGCACTTCAAAAATCAATATACTAAGAAAAATCCAAAACTCAAGAAAAGAACACAGATGGAAGAAACAAGTTTCCTTGATGCAGTCGTCTCAACCCCACTCACATATTCAGGCATTCAGACATAATTAGACTAAACAGTGATAGCATTAGAGAAAGTTTTTTTTTTTCCTAAGGTATGGTACATGTGCTGTCATTGACTTGCATAGCAATGTATGAGGTACTCATTTATACAGTATGACTATGGTTTGGCTTAGGTTTTCAGAATCACACCATAGCCTGGGCCACACACTTAGCTTGCTGTGCATGGTAATTTGTTTACTTATTTATTGACATTTAATTACTGAGAAAGTCCGACTGGGCAGAAGTCCATTTTCGGTGGAAGTCCAAGGGGAAAAGCTCCAAATTATTACAATACATTTTAAGAACAATAATTTTACATTCTTCAAAAATAAAACAAAAACATCTGCAGTTTAAATAATAATTAGACATACTATAACAACTTTGTTTAAGAATAGATACAAGGTATATGACAATTATTTAATATTTAGAGAAATTTTAGACAGTTTGTAAAGAAATTAAAGGTAAGTTTGTCTAATACAAAGAGGAATTGCAATATGAAGTGAGGGAAAAACAAGCTGATGGTATATTTACAGAGAATGTCAGGGAACAGAATTAACAATAAGGTGAAAAGTGAAGAATGGAGAATAAGGAGGTATAAGGAATGAAAAGGTACTTGTTCACATTTAGGGATGTAGTTTATCCTGGTTTTGAGTAAGAACAAAGCCAGATTTTAGGATTTTTAGGAAGTCTTTCAGAGTGGTTTTGAAAGATGGGAGGGAGGGTATAGACCGGATGGATACAGGTAAGGAGTTCCAGGCCTTAGCAACCTTGTACAAGTACAGACAATGTCCAACAGATTTGCTAGGTGTTTAGACAGACAGGAGTTTTTGGTCAATGAATTACAATGACTGACTGGGAATATAGTTGTGTAGAATATTTTTTGAATTACAATCAAAGGAAGAAAATGATGAGACAAATAGGATTTTCTTTGTAAATACATTTTCAGCTTTTTCTCCCATTTTAAGAAGACTGGTAATGGAATTATGGCCTATCATTAGAAATGATGATAGCCTTAAAAATATTATTCTTAAGGATGTGATTTTTTTCCTATGGTAGATTTCAAAATTTAAAGGAGCTAGTCAGAAACATAGGCAGAAGGGAAAAACTGGCCAATGCAGGAGCATATGCGTGTGGTAGATGTAAGGTTTGTGACAAGATCAGGAATTTGGATGGTACTAGGATCAATGGCATTTTATATAATGCCATTGATCACTTTGATTGTAATTCATTCGGGGTTATTTATGTTATAGGATGTAACTGTCCTGTAAAAAAATGGTATTTTGGGTAAACTAAACGTAAGGTAAAACTAAGAATATTAGAACATCTAGGAGATATTAGAAATTCTAGGCTGGATAGTCCTGTGGCTAGTCACTTTTATATAGAGCATGGGGGTTCGGTGAGAGATTTAATTTTTAGTGTTGTTGCCAGACCATATGGGATGGGGGGGACTACCTATAGTTTTCAACCGAGGTTATTAAATACGGAATCTAGGTATATTATTAATTTTAATACTCTCTTTCCTAATGGGATGAATTTGGAAATATGAGTGATATTATAATATAATATTGGAATTCATAGTAATAAAATGTTTAAAAAATGTTTAAGTATGTATAACTAATGGATTTGTTAAAAGAAGTTTTGTATTGGCAGCTTATAGCTTTATATTGGTGGATTTGAAGTTTTGTATTTGTGGCTTTAAATTTTTGAAACATTGCTAATTGCATTTAATTAATCAATTAATGTAATTAGAAGGTGGTTCTTATAGACTTGCTTCTGAACATGTTAACTATTCCATTGAAGGCGAAGGCCGAGGTACCAGAATCAGAAATAAAATATTTTATTCATCAGTCTATGCTGTTATTTCCATTGCTGTGGAATTTGGTATATTTGGACTTTTTCTACTGTTTTCAACAGTGTTGGTGAGTGTAAATATATAGCCATATCGAGCAAATTATAAAAACAATGTATTATACATAGGAGAGAAGGTTGGATGATGTGGGGATAGTGAATCATGAAGTGCAATGGATTAGCAAGGAGAAAGTAAGGATAGTTATGAAGAGGATGAAGAATAGAAAGGCTGTTGGTCCAGATGACATACCTGTGGAAGCATGGAGGTGTTTAGGTGAAATGGCAGTGGAGTTTTTAACTAGATTGTTTAATGAAATCTTGGAAAGTGAGAGCATGCCTGAGGAATGAAGAAAAATTGTTTTGGTACCGATTTTTAAGAATAAGGGTGATGTGCAGAGCTGTAGTAACTACAGAGGGATTAATTTGATCAGTCACAGCACGAATTTATGGGAAAGAGTAGTGGAAGCTAGGTTAAGAAGGGACGTGATGATTAGTGATCAGCAGTATGGTTTCATGCCAGGAAAGAGCACTACAGATGCAATGTTTGCTCTGAGAGAGTTGATGGAGAAGTACAGAGAAGGTCAGAAGGAGTTGCATTGTGTTTTTCTAGACTTAGAGAAAGCGTATGACAGGGTGCCTAGAGAGGAGTTGTGGTATTGTATGAGGAAGTCGGGAGTGTCAGAGAAATATGTAAGAGTGGTACAGGATATGTACGAGAGTAGTGTGACAGAGGTGAGGTTTGCGGTGGGAGTGATGGATACGTTTAAGGTGGAGGTGGGATTACATCAAGGATCAGCTCTGAGCTCTTTCTTATTTGCAATGGTGGTGGACAGATTGACAGACAAGATCAGACAGGAGTCCCCATGGACTATGATGTTTGCAGATGACACTGTGATCTGTAGTGATAGTAGGGAACAGGTGGAGGAGACCCTGGAGAGATGGAGATATGCTCTAGAGAGAAGAGGAATGAAGGTCAGCAGGACTAAGACAGAATATATGTGTGTGAATGAGAGGGAGGATAGAGGAATGGTGAGGTGAGGTGGCGAAGGTGGATGAGTTTAAATACTTGGGATCAATAGTTCAGAGTAATGGTGAGTGTGGAAGAGAGGTGAAGAAGACAGTACAGGCAGGATGGAGTGGGTGGAGACGAGTGTCAGGAGTGATTTGTGACAGACGAATACCAGTAAGAGTGAAAGGGAAGGTCTACAAGAGGGTAGTGAGAAAAGCTATGTTATATGGGTTGGAGACAGTGGCATTGACACAAAGTCAGGAGTTTGAACTGGATGTGGCAGGGTTAAAGATTTAAGATTTGCACTGGGTGTGACAAGGGTGGACAGGATTAGGAATAAGTACATTAGAGGGTCAGCCCATGTTAGAAGGTTTGGAGACAAAGCCAGAGAGGCAAAATTATGTTGGTTTGGACATGTGCTGATGAGGGATGTTGAGTATATTGGGAAAAAGATGCTAAGGATGAAGCTACCAGGTAACAGGAAAAGAGGAAGGCCTAAGATAAGGTTTATGGATGTGGTGAGAGAGGACATGCAGGTGGTTGGTGTGACAGAGCAAGATGCAGAGGACAGGAAGAAATGGAAACAGATGATCCGCTGTGGCGACCCCTAACGGGAACAGCCGAAAGAAGATGATTATGATATATATATATATATATATATATATATATATATATATATATATATGCACCAGAACACCAGCAGCTCACATTACATACATATGTGTTAAAGGGAAATATACTCAGCATACATAATAAAGCGTATCCAATCTGAATGAAAGTGTTACAAATATAACACACTAGCAAAGTCTTTTCACTATACAGTCTTAGAACAAATGGAAATGTAATATCATGTGGCACATGCCTGCTCTATGAAGGAAGACAGTGACTGAGTACAAGAGGAGACAACACTGAGGGGATTGTTAGTAAAATATTCTACTACAGTGACAATTCCACCCTCAGGTCAATTTACAACTGAAATCAGTTTACAGCCAGAACAAAGAAATTAACAAAGAGATGCCAGTAAAACAGGTTGTCTTGTCATTTCCTGAGACTAAATAACTGGCATATGCAGTATAGTCTACTGGTCAAGCAAACGGGGACAGTGACCAACTTTCAATTACAGAGCAGGTATGTATGTAACTGATTAAAGTTAATATGTAACAAGTTGCTTTATGATAAATATGCTTGTATTAAACAATGACAATATTCTCAGTAGACTTGTAGGTGTATGGCCTTGTGGCAGAGGTCCTGCAATAGCGAGGTCAGTAATATGTGGTGCTGCACAGAATGCTTAAGAACATCACACAGCATCCCATTGTAGAGACATTATGGTGTAATGGTTAAGATCTGTGCCGTAGACAAAAAAGGCTATAAGGTCTGATTCAGACACTAGCCACTGTTTCTGTGAAGTCTGCAAGTTCACCTGATGGCTGCATGGGTTTCCTCCCAAGGACTTGCTTAGTGTCTCTGCAACCCCTCGGATTCTAGCTTTGACCTCTTCATTCAGACTTCCTTTCTCCTCAACCACCCCTCCAAAATACTTGAAGCTGTTACCTTCTTTCACTAATTTCCCTTCTATATCAGTTCTCAGCTTCTTCTGATTTCTTCCATTTGTTTTTATTACAACTGTCTTATCTGTGCTCAGTTTCATTCCATGCCCCTTCAGTTTTGCATTACATTACAGTATCCTTTGCTGAAGTTCTTGCTCATAGTCTGACAGTAATGCTACACTGTAGGCATTCGTTGATTAATTCCCTTTGACCTGTTTTCTAATGTAGTCCATCACCAGTATGAACAACGGTGGCCTCACAGCTGAACCCTGATGCACACTCACTCCCATTGGGAACCCTTCTGTAAGACTGAACATTGTTCATTCTTGAGTATTTGGTTCCTTGACATAACCAACACTAATTCTACCAATGTTTCTGGGACTTTGAACCACCACAGGATTGCCCATATAAGCTTGCTTGGGACCTTGCCATATGCTTTTTCCAAGTCTAGGAATGCCCATTTGGATTCTTTCCACATCTCTTGCTTCTTCTCAATTATCTGTCTCACTGCAAAAATCAAGTGAGGTTGTGCTGCATCCTGATCTGATCAAACTACTCAGCTCCCATCTTACTTTCTACTTCTCCATGTATCCTTTGATCAATCATCCACTCCAAAACTTCCATGAAGTGTGAAAGGCAGTTGATGCCTTTGTACTAACCACAGTTGTGAATGTCTCCTTTGTTATTGTAGACTGGCACTAACATGCATATTCTCTAGTCATCTGGGATTGAAGATGTTAGAGGTGATAGAAAAGTGGTAGGATCCACAGTGTGGGACAGACGAAGAAATGAGAATAGAGCAGAAGCCAAAGTAGCTCCAATTACAGAGGAGGTCAAAGAACGGATAATGGTGGTTCAGACACATATGCAGAAAAGCAGAAGACAATCTGATGAAGAAGACAGGAGGAAATGAGGTTATCAAGCAGAGATGTATGGACTGTGTGAAAGAAGACCTTTGACAGTCAAGCTAAGAGTGGCATTCAATCAAGAGAGATGGTCACAGCTGACATGACACCCCCAACCTATATAAAAAATAAGAACAAGAGAATGGAAGGCAATGGGTTCAAGATCAGCAATCACAGCTGAACTTATATATTCAGTATTACAAAAAAACACACCAAACCAGAAGAGGGATTAACTTTCCTGCATCAAAAACTATTGATAGAAGCAAATAAATAATCCACATGCAGGTCGGAAATGCCTGGACTGAATGATAAGATACAAGTTAAACCAATACTGCGTAAAAAAAGACTATTTAGACCATGATATATGGCTATGCCATTGTGATATAATTATTTTTATTTATTTTTATATGTACTATTTAATCAGGTTTTTTAGTATAAACTTGCCTATGTGCTCTATGCTTATATTTAATTCATATGTTCTATATGTGTTTTTAAATATTAGCAATGAATTGGAATGAAGTCATTTTAAATATTGGCAATGAATTGGAATGAAGTCATTAAGTTGCTTATTAGATTCAGGGTCTTGAATGGACCTATCAAATCCATTTTGTATGTATTTAAAGCACATGCACTTTTATGGTAATGTTGCAGTTTGAAAAAGCCTTTGGGTGAAAGCGCTTACTTTGCTAGCTAATAAAAACCTTTTAAACGGCATACAATTGTCGGTTGTACTCAGGAGTAATTAGTAACTGTGAATATTCGTGGCCGTTTTCGGACCTGCATGTGGATTATTTATT
This sequence comes from Protopterus annectens, assembly GCF_019279795.1. Classification (NCBI taxonomy): domain Eukaryota; kingdom Metazoa; phylum Chordata; order Ceratodontiformes; family Protopteridae; genus Protopterus; species Protopterus annectens. The sequence continues at coordinate 1,221,150,664 of NC_056741.1, read as the reverse complement.
TGCTTATACATTCAGTATGTACAAAATTATCCCAGATATTACACTGGTCCTGGCACAGTAAAATTATTATAATTCATCCAATTAAATACAGTGCTATGATTTCAGTAAGTATTAATCTATGTTAGACTGAAATATACAATAAGTACTTTCAGTAATGTACAACAACATAATCTCCTACAACTAATTTAAACATGTGATGTTAATATAGTCATCTTCTATTTAAAATGCATGTTTAAGAAAGTTACTGTGTTGTACACATACCTCCCAACTGTACCAAATTACTCAGATTTTACCAAGTTTTGGGGTCCAAATAATGGGATGCCACAATTCCTGAGTGGCACCCCTTCATTTCTGATTTTTTTTTCCAGGTTTTAAAATTTTTGCGCTTTTTGAGCTGATGACATCATGTGCGAGATGACGTCAGCTCCGTCAGTCTGTCGGAATTGCTTTCCCAGCTCTCTGGCTGTTTGAAATCTGTCTGCGAGCAAAGGGAAATGATTTAGCTTTTAGGTACTGCTTATTTCTATAATTAAGCTTTCCCATGTTGCAAATCTGTGAGCGTACTGAAGGAAACAAACTTTTAAGCAGGTACTGCTTATTTCTGTGAACGGAGTTCCTTTTGGGAAGGCATTTTTTCTCCATGGGCTTATGGTGTGTGTACGAGCTGCACAGAGCTCAGCGAAGTTATTCAGCTGCACGGAAAGAGTTATCTGATTTTAAGGTATCTACTTTTTTATCTGTTAGCTTTTAAGCAGGTACTGCTTAAGTGTGAAGGGAGTTCCTTTTGGGAAGGTATTTTCATCTTCAAGGGCTTATGGTGTGTGTATGAACTGCACAGATCTCAGCGAAGTTATTCAGCTGCACTGGCAGTTATCTGCTTTTAAGGTATCTACTCTTTTTATTCAGCTGCATGGACAGAGTTATCTGACTGTATTTAAGGTATCTACTTTTTAGTGTGTGTGTGTGTGTGTGTGTGTGTGTGTGTGTGTGTGTGTGTGTGTGTGTGTGTGTGTGTGTGTGTGTGTGTGTGTGTGTGTGTGTGTGTGTGTGTGTGTGTGTGTGTGTGTGTGTGTGTGTGTGTGTGTGTGTGTGTGTATTTGAATTTCAGACTTCATATTCTTCAGAAAATAAATGGTAACACAAAACCGTTTATTTTAGCAATTGTCTAAGTTTATAAAATCAGTATTTGAAATTTGTCTCAATTTTGGGGCTCTATTCCCCCATTATTGGCTTTGTCCAGGTTTTTTGTGCTAAGAGGTTGAGGGCTATGGTGAGAAGTGAGAACTGAAATCATTAAATGATAGCCATTTAAGTTTCATCTTCATGTTTTTCAGGAGGCTGCTGATTTAGCATAGTGGCATGTTGTACTGACTATAGTACACAGGGTTCTAGGTTCAAGACTTGTCAATGAAATGCATGGTGGTAACGCAGCATTTTATTCTAGAAACTTTCTAAAATTATACAAGCAATGTTTAAAATGTGTCCCTGGTTTTTGGCCTTTTGCCCCCCCCCCAAAAAAAACTGAAATTGAAAATAAGTGTGAGAAACTGTGCAAGATGCCTATGGCTTACACTACAGTCATTATATATATATATATATATATATATATATATATATATATATATATATATATATATATATATATATATATGTATTTATTGTGTGTGTGTGTGTGTGTGTGTGTGTGTGTGTGTAAGTAGACTTTTATGATGGAATTAATGTTCTGAATTGTGCAGTTTTGTCATTATTGGTTCATGCATTTTGTTTCATTGCTTAATGCTTACTGGAAAAATGTTCAAACAATAAATTTAAAATGTGCACTAATTTAAGTCTAACAAGTGTGCTGTATTATACAAGGAATATAATTTAATAAAGTAAGGAAGGTGTATCAAAGAACGCATGTATGTTTCTTGTTTTGTGTGCAAGCCTTGGGCCGATGATTTGAAAACAGCCCAAAGGTAATCTTTTTCCACCACTGGCCAGATGCATTTTCTTTGGATGTGGTGTGGGTTTCAATGCTGTTTCAATGAATGTGAGTTTCAAGGGCAGAGAAGTTTTAATGCCAAGTCTATTTTCATTGTGAGACAGTATTGCTTTGTTTAGCAGATATCTATTAGTCCAAGAAAAAGTGCAGAACGGTAGCAAAGACAAGGCTCTTCAGAAACACAAACTGCTTTATTCAAACAACACAAGCACTTTCACTAGATGCTTCTTCAGGTGTATGCATATCATCACAGAACCATCTGTTTTATGCCATAATTATACATCACATGACAGAACTACTGCAGCTACTGGAGCAAGACGGAAAACTTTTTCTACAGTAGCAGAAATCCATCGTGAAGAAAATGGTGATATTTCCAGACTAACGAGACAGGGTATGGAAAATTTGCATTTTTTGCAGCCCTCAGGACAGCTGAACTGGACTTTTCCGCTTCCAACCAGGGAAAGGTCTACAAGCAGAGGAGGCAGGGGACAATACAGAAGTCAGCAGAGAGGGAGATGTATAACGAGAAACAAAAGGAAGCATATAGAAGAAACGGTGAGCCGTACACAATAAAGAAAGCATTCATGAACACAAAAATGTAGTAGTTAACTTGTCAATGTATGATTTATCACAGCATGAACTTAATGTGTTGGAGAAAGGTTTATCTTTTATTCCTGCAGCAGATATGGACATTACAGACATTGTTTTCGATATTAAAATGTTTACTCGTAATTTAATGCTTAAAATAATGTTTGATAGGAATGATGATAAAGAAGCCTTTCATTTCAGGAAACCTAGCCTGTTTGTACCAAAACAAAATTATTTGATTAATGCTTTTGAAAAACTTTGTTTAGAAGATGTATATAAGTTGTACTATGAACAGAAAAGTAGGAACAATAGGTGTAAATGGTACAATTTAACCAAAGATGAATTTGAAGCTTTGATGCATCTACAAACCAACCCCACTATTATCATACGACCAGCCGATAAAGGTGGAAAAATAGTTGTTATGAGTAGGAATGACTATGATGAGAAAATGCATGACCTATTAAATTATATTCAATTTTATCAATTGATTTCCCCCTTACAAGTGAAACAGATGGTAAAGAGAGTCCTTAATGAATTAAAAGCACTAGAAAGGCTGGGGATTATAGATGATGAACTTTTAAAATATTTTATAGTAGAAAATCCCACCACACCTAATATTCAGGGGCTCCCAAAGTTACACAACTGTAAGATGAACCCCCTGTGAGACCAGTCGTAGCTGGAAGGGACTGGTGCACAGAATCCATTTCCATATTTCTAGACAAAAATCCTTGAAATTTATTGAGTGAGTTTATTAGGGATTTGTGTGATTTTTCCAAGAAGGGACAAACGGCCGGACAGTTTATATTGGCTATGCTTGATGTAGTTTCTCTGTTTATGGTAATTCCAAATGAATCTGGAATTAATAGTGTCACGAAACTGTTGGAGAAGAATGGAAATTACAATAAGGAAAGGATAGAATTACTACAGACCTTATTAAAAATAGTATTGGAGAATAACATCTTCACATTTAGGGGCATAATCTATTGGCAATGTAATGGTGTTGCAATGGGCACATCATGCGCCAATAGCTATGCGAATGCGGTGATGTCAGCATGGGAAGTGGGGAATATAGGTGGTGGTCCCTTTAAGAAGAACATACTATTTTTTTGAAGGTTTGTGGATGACCTCGTCCTGTTGTGGAGGGGGTCAGTAGAACAACTGTTGGATTTTGTTGAATATATCAATAACTACACTGTTCCTTAAATTCACTCTAACATGGTCGTACACTGAAGTGAATTTTTTAGATGTGAGTATTATGAGGGGAAAGGAAGGGGATTTAAGTACAAAGATGTACAGGAAAGGATGTCGTGCGAATAAATTACTGAGGAGAGACAGTACGCATCCAAGATATGTACTTAGGAATGTCGCACATAATCAGTTGTATAGAGCCTCAAGGTTAAATGTTAGACAAAATGACTTTGAACAGCAAGTAGAGATGGTTAGTACAGAGTTGATGGAAAGGGGATATGATGAGAATGTGATACAAAGGAATATATCAGAGATAGAAAAAACTAAGAAATACGAGAGCAAAGCCTTATTTTTCAGAATCCTGTGAATCCCCTGAGGCTAGCAAAAGGACTAGCAATATTAAATTGAGAATGTGCCTTAGTTATTCAAGGGATGTAAGAAAATATACTAATATTATTATCACACATTGGAACCTTTTGACCACAGATAGGCAGGTGAGCAAGTTTTTAGATTTACAACCGTAATTCACATTTAAGAATAAAAAGTCATTAAAAAGACGGCTTTGTACACCCAGAGATCAGGAAGACCATGTTAGTAGTAGAGAGACTAAACCTTGTAAGAAATGTCAATTTTGTGAGTACATAACTGTAGACACTGAGTTTAGACATCCTGATTCTAATGAGGTTTTTCACATAAGGGTTAGTGAAACTTGTAGTACCTCTCATGTGGTTTATTTGGCCATCTGCCAGTTATGTAATAAATTTTATGTTGGTAAAACTAACAGGTTACTTAAAAATAGAATAAGAGAACATATCTATCATATAAAGAAAAAAAGCACATTTAATGCCCTTGCGAAGCACGTCTTTGAAACAAATGAGAGACATAGGTTTAAGTTTATGGTTTTGGGTAGATGCTATGAGAACAGGAGGGGGGTGGCATTAGGGCTAGGACCGAGGAGTTAGAGACAAACTGGATTGTGAAATTGAGGGCTGACAAAGGGCACGTTTTGAATGACCATATACCTATGAGACCTATTTTAAAAAATAGACCACTACGTAGGTAGTGATTAGAATGTTTTATATATATTTTCATGTTTTTATATAATTTTGTATGTTTTAACAAGTACATGCTCTTTTAAATATTAAATGGTTCTGTCATGTGATGTATAATTATGGTATAAAACATGTGGTTCTGTGATGATATGCATACACCTGAAGAAGCATCTAGTAAACGTGCTTGTGTTGTTTGAATAAAGCAGTTTGTGTTTCTGAAGAAACTAGAGCCTTGTCTTTGCTATCTTTCTGCACTTTTTCTTGGATTTCTAGTGGATTATTGCAAAGGTACCTGGATACTGTTGGGTTTGTTCTTCATAGATATCTATTAGTGTTTGTGCATTGTGCTATAAAATGTAAAAATAAAAGCCAAATAATCATTGAAGTAAAGCAGTATGCACACATTAGTGTTTATGGTAAATGGGGTGAAACAGCCAGGTAATGGGACAGTGGAATGGCTGCAGGGGACTCTGCTGCCATATTTTGGTTGTCTGTTCTTCAGTTTGTATTTGAAAGTTGATATCCCACAATTCATTTGAGTGGGTGGAGTTACATAATTATGTATGCAAATTTTACGTTAATCAGCTTACAGATTTGTACCTATTTTTAATGGGTCTTGTCCAGATTTTTGATGTTTCCAGGTTGAGAGGTATGGTTGTACATTATTAGTAAGTTATTCTTGAATTCATTGTTAAATACATTATTCAATACATGTTGTTCACATACATTTACTTAAAGAATCAGGAAATTAATGTCTTTTGATTTGAAGACTTACTGTGCAATGAATTTCTCTTGGTTTTATAGTAATAAATAGAAAAGCAATGTTAAGTAATTAATATATCCAAATGTCTTTAATTTACTTAAAAGGAAGAACAGTAAGATACTTGCACTTTCAGGAAATGCCATTCTGTTTTGACTTTCTGGTTTTGTGATACCAATCTGCTGCTTAGTTTAAAAGAATGAAAACGAGTAAACAGATAGAAAGGCAGATGCAAAATAGTCACTAATAACCAAAAAGAAAGCACCCAAATCCAGGAACTGTGACATGAACAGTTAATCACAAGAACAGTTTAATCACAAAATATACATTTGAAATATACCCGAAGTAATAAAACAATACTATAATTTGGCAGACCTTAATTTTAAAACTGGCATAAGTGAAATCATGTCATTAAGACCTGGTGTTCTATTGGCTTCTAATACAATTTGCCAAAATAATTCTCTGTATTCTACTAATGTTTCCCAATTCCCACCTCTAGGGTCCACTGCTACACTTTCTAACACAAAAAACCTAAATGATGCAGATTTACATACACTAGTATGTTTGTACAATGCGTTATTTTCTTTTTTAGTCCTAATGTCATACAGATGCTCATAGATTCTTTGCTTTAGCATTCTTTCACTTTTCCCTATGTAAAATGAATCACATTTTATGCAGGTAGCTAAATATATAATGCCCTTAGTATTACAATTAACAAATGTTCCTAAAGTTAATTTCCTTTGTCTACTCGGTAAATATAGTGATTCTCCAACAGTGAGGTGTGTACAATAACTACAACTTCCACATTTAAATAACCCTACTTTTTTCTTAGTAGCATTTTCAAACATTCTTTCTTTTGTCCCTCTCTCTAAAATATTCTTAATATTGGTACCCCTCCTGTAAATAAATTTTAATTCTTGGTCAAAAATATGGTGCAAGTCAGATAGTCTAGAAAAATTATTCCATTCTTTATTAATAATTCTTTTAACTAATCCTGACTGCCCATCGTAGGTTGTAGTAATACCAGTTTCATATTCTACCCCACTATTTTCATTATTTGACTCTTGTCTTACACAAGTTCCACTCTTCCCTAAAATAGGTGCAAACTTGCCTCTTCTTTCACTAGTAACCTCACTACAAATTTGGTCAAAAAGTTCACCCGGGTAGCCTCTGTTTAAAAACAGACTTTTCAAAATTCCATATTCAATATTATAAGTAGTGTCATCAGAGGTCATTCTACTAAGACTAACTAGTTGACCTTTCATTACACTTCTCTTTTGGTGGGGTGGATGTGAACTAGTGTAGTGTAAATATGAGTTTGAAAAAGTCTCCTTTCTGTAAATTTTGGACCTGAAGCCTTCCTTAGTCTTAGTAATATTTACATCCAAGTAGTTTAACATTTGGGTATCATATTTGTGTGTAAATTTAAAAAATTCAGTCATACCATTTAAAAATTCAATAAATAAGTTAAAATCATCTTCATTGCCATTCCATAAAAAACATAAATCATCTAAAAACCTGCCATAAAATGTCCAAAATCTGCTAAAAAACGGTTAATAAGTATGTATTTTCCCAATATGACATGATAATATTAGCATAAGTAGGAGCACAATGTGCCCCCATAGCAACACCCTTACATTGTTTAAAATATTCTCCTTCAAAGAATATAAAATTATTTTTTAATACCACCTCCATTAAAACCAAAACTGTTCTAAAATCATTGTGTGTAATTCCAGAAAATCCTACTAACACATCTTCGAACCATTCAAGGCCTGTGTCGTGGGGAATACTAGTAAATAAATCAACCACGTCTAAAGTAGCAAAGGGCAAATCTTCAGAAAATAGTGTTTTATCCAACTTTCTTAGAAGGTCCCAGGAATCCTGTAGTATGTAAGTATTGTTCATAAGCACTTTCTTTACCTTAAAGTCTATATACTTTGCTAAAGGGGCTGTTATAGAACCTTCCACAGAAACTATTGGTCTCAAAGGTGGATCATCAATATCCTTGTGCACCTTTGGTATGCCAAAAATAGAAGGAACCTTTGGTTTTTCAACGTGTAGAAATTTGTGTGTCTCTAAATCTATTAGTCCGTCTATTAATAAATCATTCAATAACACATGTATTTTTATATGCCATGTTTATTTCATTAATAGATACCCTTGTATATTTAGTAGAATCACTTAAAATCTCCTGCATCTTACCCTCATATATAATGTGGTCCATAAGCACCACTCCCACACCTTTGTCGGGTTTCATAACCCTTAAGTTCTTATTTTTACTCACTATTTTGAGTGTTTCTTGCTCTGCCAAGGATAAAGTAGATTGCACCTTGTGCATCCTTAGTGACTTCCTTAATTCATTTTCCAAAACTAACTCAAAATTCTTTAATTGTGGGTGTAGGGGTGGGTTGAACATACTCTTATGAACTAATTTGTGCTCACCAACAGTTTTTTTGGTACCATTAAAACATATTTCTAAGTTTTTCTTTCTAATAAACAACTTAATATCTATAAAAAGTTTAAAAATGTTGGTTCTTTGTTTGGGTATGAATCCAAAGCCTTTTGAAAATAAATCAAAAAAAGTTTTAGTCACAGTGGTATTAAAATAGTTAAAAATGTTAAAATAATTTAATGTCCATTTATGTCCATCATTATGTAAACCATCATTTAATCCTTCCACCTCATTTGTTTCCTTCCTCAAGGCCCCCATTCTCTCACTTGGTAGTTTTTTGAACTGTAATCAATAGGTTCTTTATACATCAACCTCTCAGACCTTCTAAGTAGTGGAAATTCTAAAGCTTCTCCTTCATTATCATCAAATACAGGTATTTCATTTTCACTAATACTATGTGTTCCAGCCCGCTTCCCCAACAATCTAGGCTTGGGGTAATGTGTTTTAGTTTTATACTCATTCACATCTCTTTCAATTTTTCCTAATTTCCTGTTTTGCACCTCTAAGCATTTAGTTTCTATATCCTGAAGTAACTTGTAGTATTTATTCTTGTGCTCCTCTACAGTAAAAAGCAAATCCTGAGTAATGTCTTTATTAAGATGTTCAACTTGGTTAAACCTTTTTTCCATTTCACATTCATTGTTTAGTATAATAGCCCTCATTATCTCAAAGCCACAATTATCAAAAGCAGTAATCAGCTGTTGATGAAATGCATTACCATCCACTACATTATTCGGGTATTTACAAACTCTGAGACCCTTAGGAACAATTTTTAATTCTAAACAATGCTTCAAATATGCATTATCCATTTCAAGCATTTTATACTTGTACAAAGAAAAATCCAAGTCCTCTAACATTTGAACATATGTTCTTCTAACACTTTGTTTAAATTTCTTCTTGCCAAAATCGTATTTAACATTGAGAATGTCTCATACCCAAACAAAGAACCAACATTTTTAAACTTTTAATAGATATTAAGTTGTTTATTAGAAAGAAAAACTTAGAAATATTTTTTAATGGTACCAAAAAAACTGTTGGTGAGGACAAATTAGTTCGTAAGAGTATGTTCAACTCACCCCTACACCCACAATTAAAGAATTTTGAGTTAGTTTTGGAAAATGAATTAAGGAAGTCACTAAGGATGCACAAGGTGCAATCTAATTTATCCTTGGCAGAGCAAGAAACACTCAAAATAGTGAGTAAAAATAAGAACTTAAGGGTTATGAAACCCGACAAAGGTGGGGGGTTGGTGCTTATGGACCACATTATATATGAGGGTAAGATGCAGGAGATTTTAAGTGATTCTACTAAATATACAAGGGTATCTATTAATGAAATAAACATGGCATATAAAAAATACATGTGTTATTGAATGATTTATTAATAGACGGACTAATAGATTTAGAGACACACAAATTTCTACACGTTGAAAAACCAAAGGTTCCTTCTATTTTTGGCATACCAAAGGTGCACAAGGATATTGATGATCCACCTTTGAGACCAATAGTTTCTGTGGAAGGTTCTATAACAGCCCCTTTAGCAAAGTATATAGACTTTAAGGTAAAGAAAGTGCTTATGAACAATACTTACATACTACAGGATTCCTGGGACCTTCTAAGAAAGTTGGATAAAACACTATTTTCTGAAGATTTGCCCTTTGCTACTTTAGACGTGGTTGATTTATTTACTAGTATTCCCCACGACACAGGCCTTGAATGGTTCGAAGATGTGTTAGTAGGATTTTCAGGAATTACCCACAATGATTTTAGAACAGTTCTGGTTTTAATGGAGGTGGTATTAAAAAATAATTTTATATTCTTTGAAGGAGAATATTTTAAACAATGTAAGGGTGTTGCTATGGGGGCACATTGTGCTCCTACTTATGCTAATATTATCATGTCATATTGGGAAAATACATACTTATTAACTTCAGTTTTTAGCAGATTTTGGTCATTTTATGGTAGGTTTTTAGATGATTTATGTTTTTTATGGAATGGTAGTAAAGATGATTTCGACCTATTTATTGAATTTTTAAATGGTACGACTGACTTTCTAAAATTTACACACAAATTTGATACCCAAATATTAAATTATTTGGATGTTAATATTACTAAGACTAAAGAAGGCTTCAGGTCCAAAATTTATAGAAAGGATACTTTTTCAAACTCATATTTACACTTTACTAGTTCACATCCACCGCACCAAAAGAGAAGTGTTATGAAAGGTCAACTAGTTCGTCTTAGTAGAATGACCTCTGATGACACCACTTATAATATTGAATGTGGAATTTTGAAAAGTCTGTTTTTAAACAGAGGCTACCCGGGTGAACTTTTTGACCAAATTTGTAGTGAGGTTACTAGTGAAAGAAGAGGCAAGTTTGCACCTATTTTAGGGAAGAGTTGAACTTGTGTAAGACAAGAGTCAAATAATGAAAATAGTGGGGTAGAATATGAAACTGGCATTACTACAACCTACGATGGGCAGTCAGGATTAGTTAAAAGAATTATTAATAAAGAATGGAATAATTTTTCTAGACTATCTGACTTACACCATATTTTTGACCAAGAATTAAAATTTATTTACAGGAGGGGTACAAATATTAAGAATATTTTAGAGAGAGGGACAAAAGAAAGAATGTTTGAAAATGTTACTAAGAAAAAAGTAGGGTTATTTAAATGTGGAAGGTGTAGTTATTGTACACACCTCACTGTGGGAGAATCACTATATTTACCGAGTAGACAAAGGAAATTAACTTTAGGAACATTTGTTAATTGTAACACTAAGGGCATTATATATTTAGCTACCTGCACAAAATGTGATTCATTTTACATAGGGAAAAGTGAAAGAATGCTAAAGCAAAGAATCTATGAGCATCTGTATGACATTAGGACTAAAAAAGAAAATAACGCATTGTACAAACATACTAGTGTATGTAAATCTGCATCATTTAGGTTTTTTGTGTTAGAAAGTGTAGCAGTGGACCCTAGAGGTGGGAATTGGGAAACATTAGTAGAATACAGAGAATTATTTTGGCAAATTGTATTAGAAGCCAATAGAACACCAGGTCTCAATGACATGATTTCACTTATGCCAGTTTTAAAACTAAGGTCTGCCAGATTATAGTATTGTTTTATTACTTCGGGTATATTTCAAATGTATATTTTGTGATTAAACTGTTCTTGTGATTAACTGTTCGTGTCACAGTTCCTGGATTTGGGTGCTTTCTTTTTGGGTATTTAAAAGAATGAAAGCCAAATGGTATTTATAGTTGAATGTAATAATGATTTGCAGCACAACATCATCTGGCTTTACTTAATTTATCGTAATCAGCAGATTGAATCGCAACCCTCCCCCTCCCCCCCCACACACACACAATAAAAAGAAAAAAAAAGAACTAAAAATACTATTAGAAAAAGCATGACAAATTAACAACAGCAGGTCTGCACTTTCTTGCAGGAACATTACAAGTAGAACAACGTTTAATTCCCAGTGTTGGATGTAAGACTGAGGAAGTAAATGTGTTGTTTTACAACAAATAAATGACCACTTACTATTTCTTGTCACTGATGCAAAACATAACACAAATGTAGGCATCACAAACACTTTCATTTTGATTTTGAGTACAAGCCGATTATTAGCATAAAAATGTCATCAGTATAGTGACCTTCCACATTGCAGCAATTAAATCATAACATTTACTAACTCCATATCTTCAAATCTCTCAGCTTCTTTTGTTTAAGAATTCCATACCAAGCCAAAAATAATGGGGATAATGGCCCAAATCAGGAATTGCTTTAAAATTAACTTGTTTCCCCTTTGTGTGTGCATGTGCCTGCTAGTCAAAGCATAACGGACAGCAAGGTGTGCAGCTGTGGACTGACAAGTGCTGAAAAGGTGGGTGGCAGGTAGTGATACTGAGCAAACAGATTTGTCCACATTAACCTTGTATTGTTATCTTTGTGTGTGTGTGTGTGTGTGTGTGTGTGTGTGTGTGTGTGTGTGTGTGTGTGTGTGTGTGTGTGTGTTTTGTGTGTGGTGTAAAAGAACTATCAAGCACATATGTACTAACACCTGTTCGCTGCTCTGCTGTGGGGAACACTTGTGTAAGTGCAGTGGACTGGCTGCAATAGGTAGGGATGGGAGTCCTGAGCTGACATCCATCAATTGTTTTCATTTGTCAAAGCCATTACAGCAGTGTTTTGCAGAGGTGGGAAAAGCTTCAAAGTTGACTGGTATATTCTTTGGGTGTTGGTGGTTGTTTGTTTGTGGGGAGTGGAGGTGTGCCTTTGTAAGTGTGATGTGAATGTTATGCATTGTGAAATGGAGAGATTAAGAGTAAAACTGTCCTCAGTGTAGCCCCTAGCAATTTCATTATTGCTTGATCAAGACATATACATTGCCTTGTGCTTGTCACTACATTGTTTGAGTGCCCTGTTTGGAGTGTTGTATCATTGCTACAGCTGTTGCTATTGTTTCAATACAAGCATCTGATTTGGAAGCTTTCTCCAGCAGTCTTTTGCTGAGAGGACAGCATGCTATAAGTATACAACTAAGACAAACTACATAAAGCGATAGTAACAGAAAGTATTGGGTCACATCAGAGACTTGAGAGGTCATTGTTAAGAAGAAATTGAGAAATGTTTCATTGTTATGCGAAGCTTGGCATTAAATACCATAGTTTGGGTTATTCTATAATAAGGTAACTATGCAAAGATAACAAACACTTGAGCAGCCGGAATGCAATTCAAATCATACTGTGCACATTTTAAGAAATGGATAGATTGGCCTAAACTTGAGCTTGATGTGTGTGCTTTTTTCTTTTTTTTTTTTTAGAAATAATTCCTTAATTCCTGGGAAATGTTATTCAGAAGTGAAGAGACATATGAGGGATAAGTTTTAGTGGCACACCAGGCTGTGATTTCTTTAATGTCTTTTGTCATGCAAAGTTGACTAATTAGTTGAATCTAGCCAAGTTGGAAATGTGAGACTCTGACTCAATGAAGGAGGGGAAATGGGAGGAATAACTTAGCCAGGAACTGAAACTTGCAAAACTGCTCTTTGTAAAAAAAAAAAAAAAAAGCATTTTTTATCTCAGTAATTTGTTGACACTTTTGCAAGCTTCCAAAAAAAGCTTTTGCAAGTGTGGCAAATCAATAGGAACAACATTTGTAAAACTCAGTACATATCAGTCAATGGCACATGAGCTGCAGACTCTCAAACATGGCAGTTTGTTCAGGTGTTCCTTTCTAAGTGAGTGGATGTCTAGTCTGACAACAAATGGTAGGGCTACTTATTCTCACAATCTGTGCATTATGGGACAGGTTTAGCTTTCTACACTATCCCAAAACTGCACACTCGCAGAAATATAACCCTTTGTTTCACCATAACACTAGCAATTATTGCCAAATAAAATACAATTTTTGTTCATAAATCTGCAATGTAAAATCAACATCATCAGTAAGACCTTTAATACTAATGACAATTTATAGGCCATTATCTAACAAAGAACTTTAACATGTTGCATTTCTGTCACTCACATCATTTATGAAATAATGCAAATCATGTGTGCTATGTTTTTAATAGAGGGTTTTTGATTTCCTGGCTTAAAAGACTTCAGGAAGCATACATTTTAATTTTCCAGATGTTTACAGAATGTCCAGATTTTTGCCTCATATTTTTAGTCTTTTCTTCATAAAATTTGTGGTTTTATGGCAAATTACTGAGGACTGAAGTCACTAAATAATGTCATACATTTGAGTTTTAGACTTCATATCATTCAGTAAATGTATGCTAACACAAATCTTGTTATTCTAGCAACTTTCTAAGTTTCTAGGATTAATATTTAAAATCTCTCCTCATTTTTGGCCCTTTGTTCCCTCCATTATTTTAGGCTTTGTCCAGATTTCTTGAGATAAGAAGTTGAGAAGTATGTCAGGAAACAAGGGGACTAATTAGCCTCCTGCTGCTCAGGACTGAATGAGTTAATAGCAAGAACTGTATATACACTACACAGCAGAGCTGTAGCAAACTATTCCAATGTCATTTGCTTTTCTCAATATGGTACCCTCTCAACTTTAAGCTGATGAGCAAAAAGATACTCTCATACTTGAAGGCCAAAAAAAGAGGTCCTCTTGTACTTCATGAAAAAAGGTTCTCTACTTAGTACTCAAAAAAAGTTCTTTTTACTTTTAAGTGCAGCAAACTACTTGCTACATTTGTAGCAAGCAGCTTGCTGCAACTTATACCACAGACAAAGAAGTAACGTGGTTAAGTCTTGATTGCAAAAGCAGTATTGGTATAAATGTCCATACTTGGAATGGAGATGAATGCTAGTGCTGCACTACCATCTGATTGGCATCTGACAAGCATACCCCTAACACCTTGTGTCGGGGGAAGATGTCCCCTCCATCCCACCTTAGCTATGCCTCTGATACCAAGTCAGCCAAGGCAATTCTAAGAACATGCATAAACTACAAAAAACCCTCTTAAAATCTCTCATTTTATTACTCTCTCCACTCCACTTGTGTTTCACTATGTCTCTCAAAATATAGCAAATATCCCTCTTGTCACTGAAACTGCCTCCTTTCTTCTGTGGAGTTTCCTACACAAGCTACTGTTCTACAGAAATATTTACCATTGGTCCTCAAATTGAAAATCATACATTACTTTACTGCATTTATCTTACTGTAACAGAGTATGCTTTCTCTAAATGTGATCCAGCTATCCAGAATACCCCACTTGCCACAATCATATCACTATCCAAATACTCCTAAGACATCTATGCAAGTCTGTTTGAGGCAACTGTTCTCTACCTAATGCCTTCTGTTAAGTTAGTCACCTTTATAAACCCTATTTTAATCCCACTTACAAATTGTCATTGTTGATATGATTAATTAAAGCTCTTATCTCTGTTTTTCCAGTCTCTAACATTCTTGTAACACAGACACATTGTACTATCTGTTTTTAACATACTTCTAAATGTCTGTGTTTTATACAATGCATGGTCTGGGGCATCCCCACATTTTATATTTCTGCCACTTTTAACTGTTTTATTTAATTTTGCTTTCTCAACAGATTTTAGTTATGAGTGTTTTTATAATATTTTTTATTTTACATTTGTTGACCGGACTAGTTCAGCTGGATATATGTCCATTTTCAGCAGAGGCCCAGGGAGAAAAGCTCCTCAAAAACACAGTAAAATTTATATAAAATAAAAATATTCAACAGATACAGGTACACTACATATTTAAGCAATTTTATACATGATATTTTTTACAGAAGTGGGTACATTAAATATATAAGCAAATATTTTCACTTCAAAACATGTCTGCTTACAGAATCATATGACATAACATTTGTTAGTTATAGGTAGGTAAAGTTGAAGACATTTTAGGGGTATTGATGAAGACATTTTAATAATATACAAGGCCCGTTATCTTTATGGTTTTCAATAGGCAATTAGTATATACAGTTGACGAGACGGGTGTCTGTGAAAAAAAATGTGTAGTTAGTCTGGGTTCACACAGGGACATAACCAATGGGATTTAAGGTAGGTTTTCAGCTTGCTATTAAATTGTGTTAGTGAGGACAGGGAGGTCAGGTCACTGGGGAGAGAGTTCCAGGTTTTACCCATGATATTAGAGAACAAAGAGTCACCAGCCATATTGTTGGTTTTACCTATTTGTACTAATATTTTATTAGATGAGCCTAGGGTCTTAAGGTTGTTGTAGGGGGTGATAATGTTGGTAAGAATTGGAGTATTAATAGGCTGATACAGGATTTTGTAGGCAACTGTTAATTTTTTAAATAGAAGTAAATTTGGCAACTCTAGCCATCCTAGTTGTTCATAATTAGTGCAGTGATGGGTTCTGAATGTCCAGCCTGTTGCAAATCTATCAATATTATTGTAGGAGACAGCCAGTTTGTTCATGTTGTTTTTTGAGAGGTTAGTATATATAGGGGAGGCATACAGCAGGGTGGAGATTAAGTGGGTCTGGGCAATAGGAGCCCTTGCTAGTGGGGTGAGAAAGGATTTGATTCTATAGAGGGAGCCTAGTTTTTTGTTGACTGTTTTTATGGTACTGTTATTGTGAGTATCAAAGTTAAGGTTATTATCAGTTAGTACCCCTATTAGTTTTGTGGTTGAGTCAGGGGATATGATGGTACCATTGTTTGATGTAACAGTAAAGTATAGTGGGGAGGCCCTATGGGTGAGAATAAAAAGTAGGAGTTTGTTTTTTTTGGTGTTCAAGATGAGGCAATGGTGTAATAACCATTTCACTACTGTGTTAAACACATTTTGGGTGAGGGACTGAAGGTCTGATGGAGTAGGGGCTGAGCATATTAATGTGGAGTCATCTGCGTATTGTATTGAGGTAGCTTGAGGAATTACAGAATGTAGGTCATTGATAAAAATAGAAAATAGAAGAGGTCCTGGTATAGAGCCTTGGGGGACACCGAGTGCAATGGGGAGATGAGGAGATAAATTGTTCTCCCACAGAACAGCCTGTTGCCTATTGTTTAAGTAGGATTGAAACCATTGTATAGCCAGTGCATCTAGTGATAGGTTTTTGAGTATGTTTATGAGAAGTTGGTGGTTAACCATATTGAAGGCTTTAGAGAGATCAATAAAGAGGGCTGAGGATAGAGTGCTGTTATCGTGACTTTTGTTAATACAGTCAGAGAAGGATAAAAGGGCAGTTGTAGTGCTGTGGAATGTCCTGAAGCCATGTTGGCAGTTAGCTAATAACTTATCTATTAGGTGTTTTAACAGTTGCCTATGAATGCATTTCTCCATGATTTTTGCCAGTGGAGATAGTGTAGCAATAGGTCTATAACTGGATAATTCCCTGGAGTTTCCACCTTTATGCAGGGGGATAATATGTGAGATCTTCCAAATAGATGGAATAGTTCCCTCAGAGATAGTTCTGTTAATCAGAATGGAGATGGGGTAGGCTATGACTTTTGCAGCTTTTTGCAGATATTTTGCAGGTAGGAGATTAGCTGCGGGGGTGGTAGGGTTGAGTTTCAGAATAAGGGTACAGATAAGGGATGTAGGTACAGGTTTGAGATGAAATCAGAGAGGTAAGGTAGCAGTAGAGGAAGTCAGAGATGAGCTGTCAGGAGTTAGTTGATTGGCAAGAGACTGAATGGTCTCAGTAAAGAATGTGTTAAAGGTATTGGCAATTTGCTTTGGACTATCATGTTCAGTACCTAATGGGATGGGTGTGACAGAACGACCTGTGTGTAAAAGGGTGTTAATCCCTGCCCAGAATTTTTGTGGTTTGTTTGCTGGGTTTGTTGGAGTTGAATGTAATAGTTTCTTTTGTCTGACAGAATGGCTTTTTTGTATCATTTCTTAGCTGCCTAAATTTTAAATGATCCTCTGGGCTTTTAGTAGTAAGCCATTTGGCCCAGACTTTATTTCTGAGGAGCATTTTTTGTTTGGTTGTTTTTGAGAGCCAGGGGGCAGGTTTATTCCTAGTTCTAATGGTCCTTTTTGGTGCATGGTAGTCTAGAATACCTAAGAATTTAGTATTAAAGTAGATTACTGCTTCCTCTAGAGGTAAGTTTTTGAGGGGTGACCAGTCACATGCTTTAAGTTCAGTTTGGAAGATGACAGGGCTAAAATTGTTGTTGCTCCTTATTGTCCTATAGGTGATTGGGCTAGGGATGTTAGTCTTAAATCTGGTTATGAAGGTGAGTGCATGGTCGCTTATATCCTCAATGAGAGTCCCTACTTTGTAAGTTTGGTGATGTCTATTTATCAGAATCCAGTCTAGGGTGCTTTCATTGTTATTGAGTTTATTGGTCCTTGTGGGGGAGCTAATAGTTTGAGTGAACCCGTGTAGGTTAATATGAGTAGAAGGCTGTTCAGAAGTACAACTTTTCCAGTTAATATTAAAGTCACTGAGTACTATTGTTTCTTGGGGATAGTTGGTGGAAAGCCAATTTAGGGTATTTTCTAGGATGTTAGAGTTATTCCCTGGGGGAAGGTAGACAGCAATAATATAGATGGAGTTACAATTATTGAGTTGAATCTTGGAGATAAGGATTTCTGCATTACTAGTTAAAGGGGGGTTAGAGTCAACAGAGGTCACCTGTAATCCACATTTGTATAGTATAGCTACTGCACCTCCCTTCTTAGTTTTTCAGTCTACTCTCAAGATGCTGTACCCTGGTGGTATAAATTCTTGTCTTGTATAGATGGTTTGAGCCATGTTTCAGTGAGACACAGTATATCAAATAAATGCACATCCATGAGAGCATGTAGGTGGGCAACCTTATTATTTATGCTCCTGATGTTAAGATGGGCTATCAATAGTGAGCTGGAAGGTCTGTTAAGGAATTGAGTACTAATGGGGGTTGTGTTATGGGTCTCTATGGTCTTGATAGAATTTGGCCCTGGATTGGGATGTATATCTCCATCTATTAAGGACTGGAGTTGAATTCTAAGTGTAAGTTGTAGAGGTTTACATGTTACAAACTGAGATTTCCTAGCTTTTGGCCTGTAGTATCTGATGTGAGTCAGTATGTGATATTTTTCTGGTAGGTAGGCTATTGTGCTGGGTGTGTTTGAATGACTTTGATAGAGTGCTAATGGTGGAGTGGAGGTTTGATTTGTGGGGTAACAAAGGTTTATGTAGTTGGGATGTTCGTAAAATGTAAGTAGATAAGACATAGAAAGAATAGGTATGAGGGAAGATAGAAGTAGGATATTCAGGTGTGGAGAGGCTGATATGAATGACATTATGGCAGAGTTATATATAGGGTAATGATAAAGGGTAAGTTAGGTGGTTTACTAAGAAGAGACTTGGAAATGTTTGTTCTGGCACTTTAAGGACTGGGATCTATGATTGGTAGTTAGTATAGGGGTATGGTTTGGGTGTATAAATGTAGGAGCACTAGGGGTGGGTGGGAATTGGGGGCAGGGTAGGGAAGCAGAGTGAGCCTGCAGGGTGAACGGAGCGGGATAGAGCCAGTGAAGGAAGAGGACCCCAAGAAAAATCAGTGAAGATCTGACTGCTGAGGTAAGGTGGAGATGGGTGTGGAAGAGAGTGAGTTATAGTGAAAATAGAGGAGCGAGCAGGACTGGGATAACAACAAGTAAAAGAAAAGCAAGGTGCCTGATAAATATATTTCAAAACAGTGGGATAGATGTACAAGGCAAATACTAGGAGAAGGATGCCATCTAGTGGACAAGGAGAAAAATGCAAGTAGCTTTACAAGAGTGTTGTCAAGTCTAGGAGTAATGGACGGTAAACAGAAGTTAGCTACATTGACTACACGTGGGTAGTATGTTAAGGTTTAGGAGAAAAGAAGATTAGAGTAAAGCTGCTGGCTGTCCTGGGTAGGGAGCAGACTTCAATAACATGGAAATATATTATTCAAGTATATTTTTTAATACAATAGTTATTGAACACATACTTTCTTGGTTCCTTGGGGGAATGAGGCTTAGGGAGAGGATTAGCTCTATTCTTTAGTTTAGGTACAGACCAATAGTCTTAACATAAGGTTTAGTTCTTGGCCTTCAGGCAGGGCAGATTCTCATTCCCTAGTTCAGGGCAAACAGGATGGAGAGCTGGGTAAATAAAGGGAGAGAGAAGACAAAAATGGTAAGGTAAACAATTTGTTAATAGCTGTTACCCAATACAAGTATCAGATTAAATGGCAGTACCTACAAAAGGTCAGAATGGTAATGATGTGGCTTATTTCCATTTATTAGTATAGGTAAATGCATTTAGAAAATTCAGCACTATTAAAAACTAGTATACAATCAATACAAACACATATTAGGTTCATAGAAGAATAGGAAAGGTTGTATTGGACTTGGAATACTAATATAGTTCTATGTAATCACTGATACCTAGGGGCTAGTTAGGTATCTCAGTCTAGTTTAACAGCAGTATGAGAGCAGAAAAAACTTCCTTTGATGCTTCTGATACAGTACAGTTACTATTAATAGACTACGAGGCAGTAATATGTGTTTAACATGTAACTACAGTTGTAAAAACACAAAGCATTCAAATAGTACAGCTTATTGCCACACAGTCCTAAGCACACTCTGTAAAAACAGTTGCTATAGCATAATTTGTCAAGTTAACTTTATGTTCAGGCATTTACCAAAAGTGTAGATCTAACATGCTATTTTCTATATGTGAGGCAGCATATAAATGGAAATATAACAAGTCCCCTTTATATAGTCAGATAGTATTAAAAGTACTAGAGCAGGTTTTCTACGCAAATGTACCAGCTTTCTAATAGTAGCGTAATTATCTTGTAATTAGAAGTGAAAATTCAAGCACTCTTATGAGAAGCAGCTATTATAGTGTATAGTCTGCAAGTTCCCCATATATTCAGCCTGGTTAGCAGAATCACTAATTTAATGTGGCAATTTCTATACTGATAGTAGCTTTTAGAGTCTAAAATGAGCAGGCATCCGATAATAACAGTCTGGGTGAACCAAAAATGCTAATCCTATACAATGTTTTCTAAAATTACTATTACCATGACTTTGTAAAGTATCCACGGATTTCCTACTGGTATATTCAGTCTGGTTATCAAAAATGCTTGATTATCTTGGTGTTGTCTGTGTTAAAAACAGCGTAAAGAATATAAAATAAGCAGAAATCCCCTAATAACAGTCGGAATCACCAAAATGCTAAGCTATTTTGGCATTTCAATAACAAATGTGACCATGTCACTTTAAAGATGCCTCAGACGTCCTGAAAGTGGTTGAAACTGTGTGTATCTTGTTCCACGTGCAACACGCATACACAGAACAGCCATTAACAGAGATAATTTGACCAACAATATGTACAAACAGTTATCTGCCTTGTTTGTACATTTTTAAAAATGATGCAATTCTGCTCAGCAGCTATGTCAGTCAGTTATGTATACCACTTTTTTTTCTTGTACACTATTTGTACCTGTTCTGGTAATTGAAACTCAAATGTTTGTTATTATTTAGTGACATCAATCCTCAAAGTTTTGGTAGAAAACCACAAATTTTATGAGGAACAGACAAAAAGTAAGAGACAAAAATGTGGGCATTCAGTAAAAACCTGAACAGTTGAGAGATATGTGTTGGACTATGTTTGTTTTTCAGCTATATGATTTTATTTATATTTCACTTTCTTATGCTGCTTTTACCCAGGACATGGTTGAAAATGGTGTGTATACTTACCCAATTAAATTAAATAAACAACCAACTCAGTAATACATACCTGTGGAAATGGACTGATCTTTTTTGTCATTTTCATATTCTAACAAGTTATTGCCAACATCATCATAATCCTCGGGTTCTCCAGGTGTTGTATCTGGCAAAACACAAATACATTTTTAAATATTTAGAGTACACAAATGCATTTAGGAGTTTGTTGTAATGAATAAACTGTTTAACTTAATCCAGAGCAGGCATTATATGTAGAAACACATTTAACTGTATAAAAATGTGATACTTTCAATATCTAAAATATTAATGTAAATAAAAAACTAACCAACAGCTTTCACAGTTTGAGTTATTATATGTACAGTGGATATAAAAGGTTTACACACTCCTATTAAAATGCCAGGTTTTTGTGATATATAAAAAAATGAGATCACAATAAATCATTTTGAAACTTTTCCCACTTTTAATGTCACCTATAACCTGTACAATTCAATTAAAAAAAAAACAAATCTGTTAGGGGAAAAATTATAAAAAATAAAAACACATACAATAAGCTGGTTGCATAAGTGTGCACACCGTTAAACTAATACTTTGCTGAATCACCTTTTGATTTAATTACAGCATTCAGTCTTCTTGGGTAGGAGTCTATCAGCATGGCACATTTTGACTTGGCAATATTTGCCCACTCTTCCTTGCAAAACTGCTCAAAATCTGCCAGATTGCAAGGGCATCTCTTGTGCACAGCCCTCTTCAGGTCACCCCACAGATTTTCTATTGGAGTTAGGTCTGGGCTCTGGCTAGGCCATTCCAAAACTTTAATTTTCTTTTGGTGAAGCCATTCTTTTGTTGATTTGGATGTATGCTTGGGGTCAATTTTATGTTGAAAGGTGAAATTCGTCTTCAGCTTTCTAGCTGAGGCCTGAAGGCTTTGGGCCAAACGTGACTGATATTTGGAACCATTCATAATTCCCTCCACCTTTACTAAAGCCCCAGTTGCAGCTGAAGAAAATCAACCCCAAAGCATGAAACTGCCACCACCATGCTTCACCGTGGGGATGGTGTTCTTTTGGTGATGCAAAGTGTTGTTTTTGCACCAAGTATACCTTTTGGAATTGTGGCCAAAAAGATCAACCTTGGTCTCATCAGACCATAACACATTTTCCCACATGCTTTTGGGAGACTTGATGTATTGTTTTACAAATTTTAGCTGGGCCTGGATGTTTTTCTATGTAAGAAAAGGCTTCTGTCTTGCAACCCTACCCCATAGCCCAGACGTATGGAGAATACGGGAGATTGTTGTCACATGTAGTACACAACCAGTACTTGCCAGAAATTCCTGCAGCTCCTTCAGTGTTGCTGTAGGTCTCTTGGCAGCCTCCCTGACCAGTTTTTGTCTTGTCTTTTCATCACTTTTGGAGAGACGTCCAGTTCTTTGCAAAGGCACTGTTGTCCCGTATTTTCTCTACTTTTTGATGACTGTCTTCACTATGTTCCATGGTATATCCAATGCTGTGGAAATTTTTTTGTACCCTTCTCCTGATTGATACTTTTCAACAATGAGATACCTTTGATGCTTTGTAAGCTCTCTGCAGACCATGGCTTTTGCTGTAGCAGGCAACTGAGTAAATGTCAGGAAAATCCTACTAGGACAGCTGAACTTTATTTGGGGTTAATCAGAGTCTCTTTAATTGATGGCAGGTGTGTACCCAAGAAGACTGAATGCTGTAATCAAATCAAAAGGTGCTTCAAGAAAGTATTAGTTTAAGGGTAAGCACACTTATGCAACCAGCTTATTGTATGTTTTTTATTTTTTTATATTTTTCCCCTAACAGATTGGTTTGTTTTTCAATTAAATTGTACAGGTTATAGATCACATTAAAGGTGGAAAACGTTTTGAAATGATTTATTGTGATCTCATTTTTTTATATCACAAAAACCTGGCATTTTAACAGAGATGTGTAAACATTTTTATATCCACTGTATGTTTAAGATATACCACAGCTTTGAAGAAAGAGTAAATTTAATTCCAGGACCAGCTTAACTTTCTATTGAGGAAATGAAAATAGAATAATTTATAAGCATATATGACTGAACAGCAAGGATAGAATAGATTGATGTTGTCAATGAAGAGATGAAAGTGGATTTAATTAATTTACAACATCTATTTTATCTTGGGTGGATATGTAGGTATTTCTGCATTGTCACTGATAACCAGTGATTTAGGCCTTCACTCATGCCAGTGCATTAGAAGGAATTACTATGGTGATATGCTCACTCTGCTATGATGCCAATTCAAGCACAGTGGTGTTTGGTGAGGCTAAGCACAACCTATAGTGAGTTCCTCAATATCATAGTGAAGATAAGCCATGAGGACCTCACTACAGGCAAGAAATAAGCCCAAATAAGTAATAACACATGACTCAGAGGGACTCTCACAGGGCACCAGATGAGGGGTCCTAATGGAGAGATGAAAAGTCAGCAAGCAAAGGAGAGTAGTTGTTCTGAAACTGAATTCATCCTCAAGTCTTGGTGAGCACCTTCATGAGGTGGACCCTGTTTTTCACAAAATCTCACCAAGGCGACACTGATATATAGACTGTATTTATATAGCATATATCATGGACAGAAGTAGGTAAAAAACAAAAAAGATAGCTGGCTGCACAAGACCCAGGATAAAAAAGTGCCCAATCCTGCTAGGTGCACTGGTGCCAGGACTGAAAAAAAATGACAGTATAGAATCCTCAAAATATGGAAACATCCTGCAATAGGGCCAGGCCAAGCCCAGGGGGAGGATGGCCTCCCACCCCCCATTGTAGAAGGAAGTAGCAGTCCACAAAAATCACAAAAATTGATTGGCCAAAGAAGAGCCATAAAGATGACAGAGTGGACTATTGAGGATAAGAAAGAAATTATGTATTGTTACTATTATGTAAAAAGTCTAGAATTTCCAGACACAAGATATACAAAATGATTAAGAGAGAAATTAGAGGAAAGAAAAATACTTCCACAGGGAAAACTGTCAGAAGCTTCAAATAAAAAGTTGCATTCATTAATACAACAGATTTTTGAAAAACAGTATTTAGATCAAGAAACTTTGATTTGTTTGGAAAAAGAAGCATCTGAGGAAGTGCAAAAAATATAAACAACAAAACCAAGAGATTTTTGAAAAATATAAAAAAGAAATATGGACATGGGAAAGAAGGAGAGATTTTGGTGCAATATTTATGCAAAGGAGAAAACCAAGTTAACTAATATAGAGAAGGCAGTCTCAAAGATATTTGAAGAGAAATACAGGCAAAGGCATCTAGATATGGAAAATTTCACAATAAAAAAATGACTAGTCCAAAGATGTAATGCGGAAAAGAAAATTAGTAAAGCAGAAGTTAAAGAAATAGAAGTTGAAGTTATGGAGTGGCTGTGAAGTTAATGATCTAATGTAGAAGGTCTAACACAGACTACATCACAGCATGATGGAGTGAGCCCCCAGAACAAGGAAAAGTAAGAAGACTAGGAGACATGTGAAGAAGAAATATGGACATGGTAAAGGAAAATAGATTTAATATGTGTAATATTTATGCAAAGGAGAAAGCAAAACTAACCAATACAAAAAGAGCAGCACCAAAAATATTTGAAGAGAAATACAGGCAAAGAAATCAGGATATGGAAAACTTTACAATACAAAAAATAAGAGGACTAAGAGGAAAAGTAGAAAAAGTGATTAGTAATGGAGAAGTAAAAGAAATAGAAATTGAGATTATGGAGCAGCTGCAAAGAAAAGGATTCAGTGTAGAAAATCAAATGCAGAAAGCACCAGAACAGGATAGAGCAATGGATATCCAAATTAAGGGGAAATCAGTGGAACAGGAAGCAATTGGTCAGGTGCCATATCAAGATATTTTGGAGCCTTCCACAGGAAACCATTATAAACATTCACTTGAAGCTAGACAGCAAGGAAACAAACACAAAACTGTGGAAACTCTGATGCAGTCAATGATGAGGAGTGATAGGTCAGTGAGTTCCCACATGACAGAGCAACAGATGACACAGGATGAAATTGGTGAGAATGCGCCACAGGAAGATGCTACAGGAAGATGCTATAGAACGTTCTATAGAATGCCCACAGGAAACGGAAAACAAGAGATGTGCCCTCAGTTTGGAAGAAAATGAGTTAAGAGAAGAGTTGCTTGATTTAATGGACATGGATAGATATATTAAGATCAATGAGAGAAATAGACTACAGAAGGTCAATAAAACCCAAAAAGTAATAGGTCTGATAAATCAAATGCGTACAGTAATTAGGACTGTTCATAGTGATCCATGTGATATAACAGAAGTAAACAGGATACATTACGGCACTGCTAAATGAATAACTGATAAATTTATACCACAAGATCACAGGGTAGTGAGGGAAAGGAAGGGGAGAAATCAAATATCATCATGAAAGTATCGAATAGAGAAAACTATAAAGCAATTAAGACAAGAAGTGTCACTGTTAGAAGATTATAGAAGAGGGACTAGCTCAACAAAATTACTAAGATAGATAGATGTGATTAAACAATGCACAGAATTAGAACAGACTAATCTATCTATCATGCACTATTGCAAATAAACTAAAAATTTCAGCACAAGTGGAAAAACTTTGAAGATACACAGATAAATATAAAGGAAAAGTACAAAATAAGTAATTTATTGATGACCCAAAAACGTTTTATAGAGAATTGTGAAATAAGGTAAAAGGAATTGAAAGACCATCAAAAAAAGAGGAAGTAGATACATTTTGGAGAAGTATCTATGAAGATCCTGTGGAACATAACAAAGATGCTAAATAGGCAGAAGAAGTAAAAGAAAGAATAAAAAGTTTAAAGGTACAGGATATAAAATGGGACAAAATAACAGCCAGAGAGATTGAAACAAAGTTAAGAAAAGCCTCTAATTGGAAAACCCCAGGCTCAGATGCAGTACCTAACTTTTGGTTAAAAGTATTAACCTCTTTGCACGAAGATTTAGCCATAAGTAAGAACTATTTATATGGGTGCCCCGAACAGACACCACACTGGCTAACAACAGGCAAGATAATGCTCCTACTTAAGAGTGAACCTGCAAGCTACCCTAAAAATTATAGACCAATAACTTGTCTTCGGACGTTGTATAAATTATACATGGGAGTTGATGACGACAAAGTTTATAGTCATTTAGAAGAAAACTCAATTATGGCAGTAGAGCAAAAGGGAAATAAAAAAAGCCAAATGGAACAAAGGATTATTTGTTGTTACATAAAGTTATAGTGGATAACTGTAAAAAGGGGAAGAATATAAGTATGGTATGGATTGACTACAAAAAAGCATTTGATAGTATCCCACATTCATGGATAAAAGAGTGCTTAAAAATTTATAAGATACACCCTACACTGATTGACTACATTACAGTACCATCAAACAATGGCAGACCACTTTGCAATTAAGCCATGGTAAAGGACAGATTGTTATCCCAGGGATAAAAATTCAAAGAGGGGATATTCCAGGATGACTCTCTGTCACCGTTGCTATTCTGTCTTGCCATTAATCCATTACGCTGTTTACTTAACAGCTTAGGCCATGGCTATAATTTGGTTCCTAGAAAATAAAAGTCTAATGACTTTTCATCTTCTCTTTGTCAGTGATTTAAAATTGTATAGCTCATCAGATGAGGAACTGAAGGCACAGCTGCAAGTTGTCAAAACTTTTTCAGATGATATTAAAATGTCATTTGGTCTTGATAAATGTGCAAAAACAACCTTTTAAAAAGGAAAACTGCAGCACCAGGAAAACATCAGTTTGGGAAAGAATCTGATATAAAAGAACTTGAGCAAGAGGGAGTGCATAAATACTTGGGAACTGATGAAGGATCAGCAATAAAACATGGACAAATGCAAATAAAACTCAGTAATGAATACTTTAGAAGACTTAAATTAATCCTGAGAACAGCATTGACATCTAGGAATAAGATCCAAGCTATAAATCAATTTGCTCTTCCTGTCCTAACTTACAGTTTTGGAGTGACTGAATGGCACCAAAAAGTGTTGAATACACTGGATATTAAAACAAGAAGGATACTTCATGCTCACCAAAGGATTTACAAAAAAATCAGTGTATGCCAAGATTATATATTCCCTGTTCTGAAGGAGGGATGGACCTGTGCAATTGTGGGACTCCACACATATCTACTGACCTCACAAGAGCCAAATGTGGTGAAAGTTTTGAAACATGAGGAGAATAAATCTAAGATGACTTCTCTGTTTAATTTAGCAGAAGCTTATCGACGTCAAGCAGGAATGGAAATCAAACCAGAAGTAGATAAAAACCAAGCAGCAAATTAATGTGCCAAAAACAAAAGAAAGAATATAAGGTGAAGGACCAGATAAGAAGGCAAGAAATGTGGAAAAAACATATAGTTGCAAGTACAGAAAACCTCTGGAAGAACCTCATGTTGATCAGGAACGAACACAGGAATGGTTGGGAAGGTGGCCTAATGGTTAAGGTGTTTGCCTTACAAACACAAGGTGCATGGTTTGAGTCTCACATGGGATAATTGGCTAGGCTTAAAATGGCTCGCAAGGGCAGTTAGCTTAGTACTAACCTATGAATGGTTAAGGAGAGCCAAATTCAAACCAAGCAATGAAAGGTTAATATTTGCAGCCAAAGATAGTGGGCTACATACCATGTTGGTTTACAAAGTCCATTGAACATGTGGGAGAAACAGACAAATGTAGGGTTTGTAAAACCAAATTGGAAACAGTCACTCACCTTGTTGCTGGTTGCGACACACTAATGGCAGAAGGACTGTATACTGAAAGGCATAATAATGTGGTGAGACTGTTGCACTGGGAATTGTGCAAACATTAGGGTAGTGAAGTGGCTGAAAAACACTGGAAACGACACAAGACATCAAAGAAAATGATGAAGTTTATATCACATGGGATCACCCATTACCAACAGTCCAAAAGATAGATGCTAGAAAACTAGATAAAGTGGTCCAAGAAAAGAAGACAAAAGTAGCATTGATCATTGAAATTGCCTTACTCAGTAACTACAGTGTCTTGCGTACAGAGAGACACAAAGTCATAAAATATCAGGATCTCCAGGCAGAAATGAGAGCAATGTGTAAGAAAGATACCCAGACAGTTCCAATAGTAGTAGGAGTGACGGGTCTTATAAAAAAGAATTTACAATAATATTTGGATATGTTACCAATACATGTAACTCCATACGAACTGTAGAAGGAGACAATACTGGGCACATTGCGGGTGCTGTGAAGAGCACTATTGGCTAACATCAAAGACTGAAACAATACTAATTTCATGAACTTTAATCATACTTTGACTTAGGAATGGGGTTCATGCCCGTCACGGTAATAGAAACCCAAAAGACTTGGAGAAAATAAAAAGGCACCAGATGATGGATTGGGAGACCAAAAAAATCAGACATAGGAGGCATTATGGGTAGGTGGACATCCTTGGAAGCATTTATTTAAAAAAAAAAATTTAAAGTTATGCACTTCTTTAAACATTGTAATAGAGCAGACTAATGTCATAATTCAAATACACATTAATGCCAAGATTCATAAATATTTTATGCAATTATATAGAGCCTGTACACAGTTAAACATAGCATAGCTCTACATAATTCATAAAATGAATGTGAATGCTGTATAAAGTGCTGTTGCAATTATTTACCAACATGCCAGGTATGCAACAGGTATACAAAACAAGTTATGCTGACCCATGTGTGATTCATTAAAGACAGGATGATGGTATAGAGGCTATCAGAATGTTCACAAGTTACACGATAACATATAAGAAAGCACAGCTGTGTAAGTTGCACTTCTCTATAACAGCTGATTTTCAAATTCCTCACTGTTGCAGTAGCCCTTAGGCTATAAGAGTTGTGTCCTACACAGGGCACAATAACCAGTCAGCTTCCAAAAGCACTTGCTCCCTCCTATCCTTTGAGTCTGACTGATGATTGGGCAGCCCTGTGGAAGGGAAAATCAGCAGACTGTAGATTCTTCAAGACTTTCTTTCCCAAAGGTTAAGAAGAAGCATACTCACTCTGAAGCTCTAAAATATGTAATAACAAAAACATGTTATATCTCTACAAGTAATTATATATAAAATATGTGGATGAAAAGTGGGTGGAAGTACTGCAGCAGCAAGGAATATGAGCATCTACTATTATGGATAAATTCAACTTACACGACTGCACTATGTTCATAATTCCACTGCTGCAGTAGCCTTAAGACCATAAGGTTGATTACCAAAGCCTCTACAACCTAAGGGGAGAATAGATATGGCTTCAGATGCCCCTGGAGAATGGTTCTAGCAAAACTTGCCCTGGATCAAGAAAAGAATAAAGTTTGTAATGCCTTGTAAAGGTATATACAGAGGACCATGTAGCTGCCTCTAAAATACTTCTAGAGTCCACCCCTACCATGAAAACTTGTAACTCAGACACTCTTCCTGCAGATATCAGAGCAATGAGAAGAATCATTTTCATGTAATGAACCTTAAGCGTACTTGAAGAGAAGGCTTGGATGGAGATGCTGTTAAAAGAAAAGTCCTCCCTGGAGCTAAAAATCTATTTTTCCACTCTGTCTTTGTTTTCTGAGCTATTTTAACACTTCAAAATCACTCCGAGTGCTTCTTATAGAATTTGAATATGTTTTTCCACAAGTGGCTGCCAATGGGGCTTAACATATCAATGGGATCTTGTTTTTCTTCAACCCTTTCTCTTTTCTCATAATCCATTTCAGGTCTGCTTTATATGAGTCATGCTAGACATAAGGAAGTAGTAGTGTATTCCCATGCCATTGACATATAACGGGATTAGTGTCAGTCACTGTCATCTTATATACCTTCCGTAACAGGACTGCTTCTTTTTTCCTCTGGAATGACACTCATTTGTGTTTGTTTCTGAGCCTGTTTTACACCATACTAAGGAGTTACACAGCTGCAACCAAAGAAGTAGCTAAATTGTGGGCCTTTGTTCAAAATATCCTTTTGTAGTCCAAGATTAATTGACATATTTATGTGGTGGCAAAACTGTCATTGCACTTAGAGATCCTTGCAGTTTCATATGTGACAGCCACTAGTGGAAAGGAAGGGATTTGAGAATAATTCTGTTCCCCAGTACTTGCAGGGGAAATATTTTTATTTTATTTTTACCTGAATGTTGTAGAAAATATTTTATTTTCATTTGATTTATAACTAATGTCATGTTCTGGTTTCCTCTTGCTAAGTATGTTTCAAAAGAAATTATATGACCAACTTTCTTTTCCTTAACTTTGAATAACTATGTTTTTTCTGAGGCACAAATGTCTTGTAGCATTATATTTTCTATCTTGTTATTCTGCTCATGTAGTGATTTGTTAAAGTACAGGAAAATCACTCTTCTAGAAACCTGACTCCTTTTTCAATGGCATGGTAAAATTAAGAGACTGGAAAATAATTATATTCCCCAGTCCCAACAATAAGAATATTTTTGAGGGAGGGGGGAATATTGTTGGAAATTCTTTATATGTTGCATTTGTATTTTAACTGATGTTATGTTTTTTTTTTCTTCTTAGTAAGCTATTCTGCAATTCTACAGCCAAATATTACGAACTTTTTCTATCCCTCACTTTTGGATAACTTGTGCCGGACAGACGTCTTCTGGCATTATATTTTTCTCTTTTCACTCTTCAGCAAAACGGACTCCTTGATAATGACACAAGTACTACTTCTGTTCTGGGCTCCAAAAGACTTTGAAATTACTCTGTGTACTTTTGCAGGAAACTTCACTCCTGGTAGTTACAACCATCAGGGAACTGATGCATGCAGTAACCAATTCCTGTTCCTCTAAATGAAATTGTGATATGTCTGGCAGTAAGTTCAGTGGTCTAAAGTTCTGCTTTCAGTGCTAAGAGTACACCAGATATGCATCACCCTATGGAAGAATGTTACAAGAAAGCAAAAAAGACCTTTTAAACAGTATCAGTTGGTACAGTTGTCACCTATCTCACTTCCTGCAGTGCAGTCCTGATTTGGGCAGTTCTGTCTTGTGTGTGTGTGTGTGTGTGTGTGTGTGTGTGTGTGTGTGTGTGTGTGTGTGTGTGTGTGTGTGTGTGTGTGTGTAGGGGGGGGGGGGCATGAAATGGTAAATGTGTTGACACTACAAAAATTACAAGAAAAAAATATTTTCTAACTTTTCTCTGTATGTCTAAATGTCTCATACATCTTTGATACTACATTCAAGTCATCTTAATATATAAAGTCGTACAAACAGCCAACATTTAAAGCTTAGCATTTCAGTACTGTGATGCTGCTGATATAAATTTGTCAGAAGAGGTGACAACTGCCTTTGAACCCCTGACTGATCTAATTGCATTGTTTAGTTATGAAAGGCATGGCTATTTTGGAAGCAGCCATGAATCAGTGTACATTCTCTTCCAATCTACAACAAAGGCAGTGGAAAACACTTTCATACCAGTCTGTCCTTTTAATAGCAGCTCCTGACATAAGCAGGACTAATTGCCTGTATAAGATTTTCAGCAGTAACTGACAGGATAAACTACAGATTTCTCTGTGTCTGTGGTATGTCATGAACTCTGAGACAAATTCATCTGCAAAATATGTGAAAAGTTAAGCTTAAAAAATTGGGTGGGCTTTCACTTCCTTTGATTCCAAAGCAAGGAAATTAAAGTTTTATAAGGCACAAGCAGGTTTCTGGTACCTACACAAAACTGGAGCCATATTGTTGGGTTAAACTGTAGGAGAAGGTGGAGTTTTCTTTCAACTTTCACAGTGCAATGTTCCAGGAAGACGTAACCTGTTTACAAGGACGTCTCAGGTGTATAACTTGCTTACAATACCATTTCACTAAAAATATAGAAGAAAGTGAAGAATCCATGGGCAGATATACTGAAATAACCACAAGATGTACCTTGATTGAGGAGTAAGAGAGGCCAAAAGATAGTAACTCACAAATATTTGATTTCATAATATCTGTTTTATGCAATCCCTGAGTCCTAGTTATTGACTAGGTGCCAACTACAAAATCTTTGCTACTTGCCAATGTAAGATTTCTTAGTACCAGGTTTTCCTTGCCTTCTTTAGTAGCTACTGCACATCTTCTGAAAACAGGTGACTAAAAGTGTTTAGAACTGAGTCATCCAGGAAATTAGTCGAAGACGTTTGAGACTGGGGTGTATCAATCTCCCCTTTTTTTTGTGTGAGTATGTCCAGTTTGTGAGGGAGCTTGTGGTAATTGCCCTTGCGCAATTACATAAGAAGGGATAACAAATGTTGTCCGGGCCAGAACGGGATCACCACAGTGATCTTTGTAGAGTTCTTCTGAATCTTCAGAACCACACTGGATATCAGTGGTAAAAGTCAAAAATCATATTCCCAACCACTGAGAAGACAAGGCATCTGTTTTTCAGGCTTATTTGCAATAAGTCCTGGAGCAGGATTGTGTGTTTGTTTTGTCGTCTGTGTGTGTTTTGTTGGTTTGTCGTGTAGGGAGGAAGGTGTATGTGTGCTTGTTTGTATGTGGACTGTGTATGTGGGCAGTCGCGATTTTAAATTTCACGCTTTTGGGGTTTCGGGTTTTTTAGTTTTTGGCTTTACAGTCTCGAGATACTGAATTTCAATATTTCAGTGTTTTGCAATTGTAAAGTGAAACCATATATACATATATATTTTATATATATATATATATGTATATATATATATATATATATATATATATATATATGTATATATATATATATATATATATATATATAGATACACACACACACACACACACAGACACACACACACACACACACACACACACACACACACACACATTCTTTGTTTACTAAGTTAGTCTCACTATAAAAAGAAGTAGAAGTTATTTGTTTTAGATTTTTAAATAATGGCCAATAAAATGTGCCAATGACTTTGTATTGACAACACTTGAAGCAGCTATCAGTCTCAAATGAAAGTCATCAATAAATTTGTGAATTTTGATGATTCAAAAAAATAATACTGATTCTGTCATTTTCATACTCAAATAAGACACTAATCTGCTGTGAGCCATCATCTACCCATTCACTAATAATAAAATATATCAACTTATAACTTATTTCAATACTACAGCTAGGCAGTACATCATATTTTAGTATTAGCATATTAAACATTTCCTTGTTATATTCAGTTTCATCCATGATTACTAAAGCCACCATTTTCTGCCTTCATAAAATACAAACGAGAACCATTGATTAGCTATAACAGATATATGTGTTCATTTCTTTTAAGACTATAAAATTTATAAGTTGAAAAGCCTTTGCAAATATTAATTTCTAGTTCACATGTATTTTCAAACAACATTAACTGGGCAAATCAAGAAAGGGTAAGACAAAATCAATACATTTCCTAAAAATAAATGAATTATTATCCATAATCCCTTCTAAAATATAATTCAGATTTGACTTACATGTGTATGATATAAAGTTTGTAATCACTTCAACTATCTCAAGTTTTCTGGAAGGAACAAATGGCCACCCTTGGGCAACACATTCACTTTATCATCCAAAAGAAACTTGCCTGACAAACTGAATATCTTAAGCAACAATGTTTGTCTAGTAATTAATTCACTGCCTTGCTGCTTCTGTAAAGTTGTATCTGTTGTTGTAGAAATACCATTGGCCCCTCAACTGGCCTTGGGCTACAAATATGGCCAAGTCTTTCTCTCTTTTTGTGATGGTCTCCTTTGGTACACAGACATAATTTATTACCTGGCAATCTTTGGAATTGCTGTCTGCCTGCTCTGCAATTGTCTCTGTTGATCCTTTTGAAAACATTGAGTTTGTTTCTGCGGGCAATTCTGTGCATGTGCCAATTCTGTTGAAAAAAAACTCCTCTCTCATTCACATTGCTGTTCTCATCTATGGTGTCTGATTGATGCCATGTTATTCCATCTTTGTGACTTAACTGCAGCACTTTCAGGTAACAAAAATGTGATGGACAGCTATAAGATGCACCTGAGACTGATGGTCTACATTTAATTACTTCAATGCAGTTCACTGCTGAATTTGATGGCACCAAATTGGCCCTTCAGCACATGGAGTTTTGTGAATGTCAAGTCTGCTGTCACAAAATATTGCTTTGTCTTGTAAAAATTTATAGGACTTTTGCTTCCAATGTGGTAATACCTCAAGAAAAATGTATTCCAGGTTACTACTATGTAATCAAGCCAGGAAAGAAGCTCAACTGAGTCTGAATATAATGCATCATGCCAGTCTACAATAGTAAATTTACTGTGTATTCCCTTACCAATAATGCAGTAGCTCAACCCCCTTTAAGAGTTCTTGCTAAAACATTCATATAGTGATCCTCACATAGTCAGGCATGCAATGCACTTTTGACTCATTTCCTTTCCTTAGGGACTGAATATAGTTCAATCGTGATTTTGTCTGCACTAAAATGTCTAATCAGCATGTGACATATTTCCAGTGGCAAAATATTGCCCTGTCTTGTTAAATAAGTGCATGCTTTTTAATCTTTATGTAAGGACAATTTGGTACAGATATGTTGTAAATATCCAATGCATTACTTATCTTCAGAAAAAGTAAAGTATATATGCTTAATTGAAATTGAATATAAGAAATATTAGACTTTGAAAATGAAATACAGTTCCAATCCCATATTTGGTGCATATGTATAAAGGTCTATATGTCAGTCCCTTTTTCTGAGTTATTAGTGAAAGTTTTACAGAATTAAAGCAGGTTTCTTAGTTACAAAATTTACCCAAGTCTTATATTTTACCCTTAGGTATCTCAGAGTCGCTCATTGCTGAATATAACTGTAGCACATTGTCCCATTCAGCAAATGGAGTTTTGGTCATGTCAAGTATGTGACCATAACAATTGTTCTTTGTCTGATGAAATATTTATGAGTTTTGCTCCTAATGTAATGATAACATGATAAAGATAATATGCTATACATAGGCTGTATTTTCTAATCTTGATCAGAAGTCATATACTCACACCTAATGGAAACTGAATATAATACAACTTGGCAGTCTTCAGCATTCTAACGGCCAGGTAGGCTTACTGGTGGTTCCTATCAAAACAGAGTTATATCTCTAAAACAGTATGGTATTTTCTGGTAAAATTTTTTTGGACAACAAAACTTATATAAACTGCAGTTAGGTTGTGGCTTCAAGTGTAAAAGCAACAAAACAGCTGCATGAAGAATTTCTGAGTGCTAAGTCACAATCCCCAATAATGCTTTTTCTTTTTCTGCTGTAATATTTCAGAAATTGAACATTTTCATTTTAAGGATAAATAGATAGTAGTATTAGTGTTTTTTGTGTTCCAAATACAGACTATACTTATTGTTTTAGATATTACATATTCATACCGACAAGAAAAAAGTAAAAAAAAAAATGAATGGTTGTTGTAAACTGAATATAAAGATACTGATTTAAGGATAGTTTGGAATTATAATACTAAAATAAGTTAAATTCTAAAAAATAGTTTGCGTCTTCATCGTGTTTTTAAAGTACAGCAACCACTAGGTTTTGAACTTTCTCCACATATAGTCCCTTCCAGAAGTGTGCGCTCCTTCTGACTGGATACAGTTCTTTTTGCTGTGAAAAAGTCACATAAATTGTCAAAATAAAAGGCTGTGATGGCAATTTTCTTTTCATACACACTTTTTCCCCCTCCCTCTCTCTCTCTCTCTCTCTCTCTCACACACACACACACACACACACACACACACTGTCTTGGATAAGCCAGATTGACAATTGTTTAATTATGATAAAATGACAGCAGTGATCAGACACCTTCACAAACAGTCTGGTCTCCAAAAGGCAACCATGTGATGTTCACACCACTTACTTTTGATTGTGAGGAAAGTGAAAGAAGTAGTGGACATGGTATTGTTTTTCCAATGCACCCTTCTCTTTGGCAACCTGTATCAGTATACATATAATAGTGATCATATAGTTGTCCTTTGCTTTCGTAGAAAGCCTTTTCCTGGCAGAGATAACCACTTTCTGTATACAGCTCAGCTGTCTGATTTGATGGAAGTGAAATAAATAATGTCCAGAATAAAGAATTTCATTTTATAGCCCTCAGGCATATATGCTGTCCTTCCCAACAAGCAATATTAATTGTAGTTTAACAGAAATAATAATAAAAAAAAATGTATTCAAGTTTTGTCAATTTTGTGACAGATATGTGTATTCATGCTTTATGTGTATTCATGTTTTTTCCTCATTCTGTTTTTGTCTCCTCCATCTCCATGTTAAGCTGTGGAGCAGGATGTGGAGTGGTAATGGCCATTTGGGTTTGCTCCACCTGATATGCCTGGTTATGTTTCACTAGTGGTTGTTAACTTTGCCTGTCAGCAGGGTAACAAAGCACACCCTGCTAATGGTAATCTTGATGGCTTGTTGGTGGGCTCCATAGACACCTTTCAGGAAAAGGGAAAGCTTTTCTTCTGAGAGTGGTTCAAATGGGTTTTCCTTGGTCTCCTGGTACAGGTGTAGTGGCTGGTCATGTCTGAGATGTGCCAGTAGTTCGACTCCTGTTTAGTGACCAGGGAGTGCCTCCTGCTCTGGCTGATAGAGTTGCATGACCATCCAGCCCTGACCATCAGGCTACTGGGGCCAGATCCTGCCCATCACATTAGCCACGGAGGTAACCAACATCAGGGTGGGGTCTCCTTCAGGTCAGTCAGACCTTATCCCCACCATGCTATTTCCCTTTCTTATGTGTCACTCTGTGGACCTTATTTGTAGTCTAATCCTCCCCATCACCAGTTGCATCCCTTTGTATATCCACATCCTTCCACTGGTACCACCTCTTCTGTACCCATATCATCTCAATATATCTCTGCATTTTATGTTTGTGTTTCTGCTCCTGGTATCTTCTCTGTTCCCTCTTTTCTTCTCATGTATGATTTGTGTTACCATTCCCATCTATTCTTCTTTAAAAAAGCCAAATGGGTACCTGTCCCAAAAATATACCATTTCTCTGTACCTATATTTCTTTCTCATCACCCTCGTGCGTATTCCTCTGCTTACTCGTACATTATGTCTCCTGCTTTCTTCCCCATTTACAAGATGAACTGAGTTCAGATCTTGTTGTGCTGGTTCTCTATGGCTTGCTCACAGTGCCTATATTGCAGGTGTGAGGTGCTTCATAAGGGTCTATACTGGAAAGACGAAAGACAAAATAGGTGAACCCTATATGATCGACACATAAACATTGATCTACAAAAAGAACGAAGGACGGAAATGCTGAAAGACACAATGCCGAACGGATTTCCCTGGCCAGCAGGGTGATTGTGGGGATGAGGAAATATATCCTTTTCCACACTGTAGAGCGGTCTCGGAGTTGGTATATATAAGTAGGGGAGTGTGGGGGGTGTGGGGGGGGGAGCTTGCCCCCTGCAAAAACATTAATAAAAGTGTTTTGTGTTGTGTTTGTTTACTTTGGGTTTACTTACGTGTATGGCGCTGTTGCTTCTGGGAATCTGTTCAGCGTTATGCATTTCGGCGTTTCCATCCTTCGCTCTATTTGTTGAATGACATTTATGTGTCGCTCTTCTGACGTTCGCCTATTTCGGGTTTTTTGCTTATAATATAGACCCGCTTTATACCATATCTGAACACACACATGTGCTTTATTGCTCATGTGAACACACATCATGTTACTCACATGACTGTCTTAGCACGGCTACTTCACTACTGCTCAGTAGCATATCTGCTGCCAGTAACATGGCTGTCCTAACTTACTATGCAGCTGTTTTTTTGGAATACTGATACCATTCTGATTGTATTGCATAGCTAAGCAGCACAGGGTAATTTCTTGCTATGATACCCTTAGTATTTAGCAATGTGCTGTGACATTGTGAACATTTATAAATACTCATCTAATGTTGGTAAGATTGTACTGAAATGCATTGTAATCATTCTAAGGTGAGTAAAATCCTGGGGTGCCAAGGATTATAATTCTTACCTGCAGGTGTGTGGTATGAAGCTTATTTGGGTGTAGCAGGTGTTGGTTATTACCTGAGGCAACAGTGAGTATTTACCATATGGCCTTAAAGTTAATTTGCTCCTCACAAATGAACTGGCTTACAACTTTATGGATCAAGAGAACATATCCTTGCTCATCACACATGAATTTGCTGGCACTGCAATAGGTGAGATTTAGGCACCTGTTCACTGCAGTGACATTATTTACTAAATGTAAACTGTAAAGCATGTACATAGTCAAGATGATTAGACATCATATCTATTCAGTAAGAGCCTTTTGTAAACTCATCTGATAAAGTTGCATAGCACACAAATGAAACTGTTGGTAACCCACCTTAAAGATGGAGCCACTATATCATTACTATATAATTATGTACTGTATGACTATATACGTTACAGTTACCCTACAGTTAACTGCAAAACATTTTATCTGGTTATTGTATGACATTTCTGAAGAAATGAAGTCCTAAGTTTTTGCTGTTCTGTTCTTAGCATATTTAATACCCCCCATCAATGATGCTTTCGGAACTTTACAAAAGGATATTTTTCACACTTCAAGGATCCCCTCCAGGTTTTCAAAAAGATAGAAATGGCCTACAGGGCAACATCATAGTGTGCTGATTAATATGGATGGCTACTTTCAGCTTTGTTTTAATATGACACTGCTGTACCTCAGGATTTAAGCTGTAAGTCTTAGGACAGTTTTAGTAAAATAATTTGCTTCTGCTAGCTCTGTTACTGTCATGGCATCTAATTCTTTGATCCGTATGCTTAAACTCTAGACTGGAATTAATTAACAGCCACAGCTTTGGTTGAGATCTGAGACTTTTGAGGTGAATTAAAAAGTTATTAATCTTTTGCTTCCTTTATAGTGTTTCCCCTGACTTTCACAGCTGGTGATGCCGCTGCGTATACATACTTTTTTGCCAGATGCTATCAAGGCTGTGACTAGGACTAATGAAAGATCATGGGGATATTGTTGTGAGAATGTTTTGAATAAAATAAGGAATCTTCTTATTATCTCCATCCTTGTTGTTTGGTCAGGAAGGTCACCCTATGACCCAAAAGCTGGAACAGAATCTCAGACAAGAGAATTGTTTAATGTCATTAATATGGGAGCAGCTGCACAGTTAAAAAGGTTTCCATTTTATAATGAGTTCTTTTTAACCACAGCAATATTTCAGATGTCAGTAAAATAGCACTAGGTCATATAGATGAGGCTGGATAGTTCCTGTAGCTCCTTGCAGATTGACACTAAAAATCAAAATCCCTTTCAGCCTTTCCCATCTACTAATTCCAAACAAAGTCAGTTTAAATGACTCTGTTGCCTCCTTCTCATGTTTGGAGATGGTAACTTTCATCCCTCAAATCCCAACACTGTCCACAGTTCTGATCACAGGAATTAGTCAGTGGAATTAATGCCTTGTAATAAGTCTGGGAAAATCTCTAGATCTAATATGTATCCTGAGAATCTCTCACATGCTCACACACTCACAAGGTACTCCTTTTCAATCTGTGAATATCTCTCTTCAACATCTGTAACATTTTAAAGCAATAGGCAACAGGACTTTTCATTTGTTCAGCCATTTTGAGTAATACTCTATCTCAGCCATAGCTAGTAGCAGCACTCACAAGCTGGGTGACATCATAGTGTAATACTATTAGAGCTGCTGATAACATTTCTTTTGCTCTGCTGAAACCTTGGGCGTAAGCATTCTCCATGACCAGTGTATGTCTTTAACAAGTCTGTCAGTAGATGTAGCACATTTGATAGATCTGGCAGGAATTTGCCCAAGAAGTTAATTGTGTCTAGCCATTATCGTAGCTCCAGCACACAAAATGGACTCTTTAATTCAGCTATAGCTCCGACTGCTTACATCTGGGTCTTATTCCACAAGCACTTGCACTGTGATGAAAGTACAGGAGCTCAGTCTTTCCAAAGTAGCATTTGTCTTGGTTTAACTTTAACCCAGCATCTTTAATAGTTTGGAGCACTGCCGTTAACCTCAAATCACATTTCTTTATCAGGATCAAATACCTAGATGTCATTGTTAACAAAAATACCATCATGTCATTTTATATGTCAATCATTTTACACTGAAAGATTTCAGATGCTGAAGTTATACCAAATGGCAGCCTTCTAAAATAGAACTTTTCCCTTTGGAATAATAAAGTTTAACAGCTTTTGGCTATCTTCCTCTAAGAGCATTTGCCATAACCCACTGAAAGCATTTACTGTAGAAAACACTCTAGTGTTGCCCAGATTATTTGACATATTTTCTAATGTAGGTAAAATTAAACTTTTTTGTATCATTAAGCCTTTTTTTAAGCCTACACGTATTTCCACACTGCCATTTTTCTTTATTATTGGGAGCACTGGTGCACACCATTTAGTTGGTTCAGTAACACTTTTACTACATCAAGCTCCTGCAATGTTTTGTGTTTTGCCTTTACTCTAGGCAGCATAGAGAATGTTACTCTTCTGCATTGTGTACAGGACGTATAGAAAGCATTGGCTTTAATTTCATTTTTGCTGGTTCACAATTAAGCAATCCAGTGTCACCAAACAAATCCATACTGACTTAATTTATTCTGGCAAATAGGCCCACCTTGTAAGTCACAGCTCATAGGTGCATAGGTTCACAGGTAGTTACTAGGCTAGTGGCCCTAGAACCTTTACAAGCCTAGCCATGTTAATCCTGAGTATTCCCATTTGTTCTTTTTGGGTAGTTTGCAGAATGAATTTGTGAATAGAGCAGATCTGTGATCAACACCATCTATCCAAGTCCATGAGGGACATGGGTGCCATCCAATTATTTAGGTTGCGTTTGAATAGGGTCAGTGAGGAGCTCTGTTTTACATGAATAGAAAGTGTATTTCAGAGAAGCGGCAGTCTCTGGGAGACACATCTGTCTCTCCAGCATGTTCTGTTAATCTCACAAGCTAGGTTGAGATCCATAGAGCAATTTGCTCTTGTGCCATTTGACCTGCGGATGGACAGCATTTCCATTAGGGCAGGGTTGGAGATTGCCTTATAGGCCAGGCACAAGTCACCTCTCAGCAGCCTATAAGATACAGAGTAAAGTGACAGGACTTTCAGACTGTCCCTTTAGGTCATGGTTTGGAGTCCCTGCATTTTCTTAGTGTGAAACCTCTGACGTCTCTCCAGCTGCTGCAGGTGTCTGGTGAGGTATATTCAAAAGGGTGCATTATACTCTATTAGTGGTCTGATGAGGGTCGAGTACAGTGGAGTTATAACACCCCATGACCTGGATTCTTATCACTGTGGAAACTTGGTGGTCAAAGTTCAGATTGCTATCAACCTGTGTTCCCAAGTCTCACACCACCAGGTTGGAACTCAGGGGAGTGCTGCCAGTATTTTAATTTGTAGGGAACTCTATTTTGCTAAAGGGAATAATAATACATTTTTTGCATTTAGTTTTAGACCATGGCTTTGGCACCAGTTATTTGTTTGCGTTTCCCCTTCTTGAAATATGTTGACATCACTGGGGGACTCAATGATTGCTCTCAGTTTGCAATCATCAGCAAACCTGATGAGCCAAAGGCCATCCATTTTGGCCTGGACTTTTAAGAAACAGATGCCAAACAGACCCCTGTGGTATGCCACTGGTGATGGGTTTACTGCTGGAGGTGGAGTCACCAATTTTGACAGAGTGTATTCTGTCAGTGAGCCGATTGGCTACCCATCTTGTAATGTAAGGATTAATCCTTATTGGGGAGAGTTTCTCAATGATGCCAGAGTGGGGCATTGTGTTGAAAGCCTTGGCAAGGTTGAGATAGGCAGTGTGCTCTATCTTACCTTTGTCCATGGCTTTGGTGACTTTCTCAAAGAAGTCCATCAGGTTTAATAGGCATGATCTACCCTTAATGAAGCCAAACTGGGTCGGAAGGTTATCTATGTCCTTGTTGATAAGGTTCGTGATAATTCTTTCCATGACCTTGCAGATGATGCTGGTTAGAATTATGGGTCTGTAGTTCCCAGGGTCAGTCGATGGCCCTCCTTTTTGCAGGGGGATTACTGTTGCTGTTATCCATTCTGCAGGAACATAGACAGTTCTCAAGCTATGATTAAAGAGAACGCCAAGTGGGTCCACTAGGTCTTGTTTTAGATTGCCTAGAAAACAACTAAGAATATTATCTGGTCCCACTGAGTTCGTGTTTTTGGCCTTGGTGAATGTAGAGATGCCTATTCAATAGAGATACTAGGCAGAGAGCTGTTGTCAGGTATGCTTTGGGATATGGAAGGATGGG
Source organism: Protopterus annectens (assembly GCF_019279795.1). Taxonomy (NCBI): domain Eukaryota; kingdom Metazoa; phylum Chordata; order Ceratodontiformes; family Protopteridae; genus Protopterus; species Protopterus annectens. Next base: position 1,221,108,146 of record NC_056741.1, on the reverse strand, counting down.
ATAAGGGGGTGAAGTTTATGCTGAATCTGTCAGCTAGCAGGTTGGCAATATCTTCCAGTGTAGTATGAGTGATCCCATCTACAACCAATTCAGCACATAGCTGGGCATTCCCTTTTCGACTTCAGACATAGTTAAATAATGCCTTATGATTGTGCTTGGCTAAGGATGCAATTTTAGTTTCAAAATTTGCTTCAAAAGACATTACAAGATTTCTGATTTTCTTGTTTAGGCTTAGGAGGGAACTCCTCTGCAGAGTGATATCCCTCTAGCTTTTGAATAATAGTTTCTTCATCTTTTTATATAATCTCTCTATACTTGAAGTCCACCACAGTGGCTTGCTTGCTTTTACGGGAAGACCTAGTTTTTATCTGGTTAGGTACAGCAGAGTTTATGCAGATGCTTAAGTGTTTGTACAGGGCATTTGCATAGACTTCTGCATAGTAATCACTAATGTCTGTGATTGTGGGTGGTGTGAAGCTTTTTATACCATTGCTTAGTAGGCTGCAGTTAGGTTTGTTAAAGATTTTTATGGTTTTTGTTCCCGTGAGGGTGCCATTTTCAGTTGTTACTCCGAACAAGACTGATTTGTGGTCTAACCTAACCAGGGAGGGCATCATGCATGGGGAAGTACAGTGACCCCCCCCCATGTTGGTGATTACTATATCCAGAACATTACAGCCAATAGTGGGATCTGTTCCAGAGCATTTGTGTTAACAAAGTCCAGGAACCTCTAGGCATGCATGTTTTTGCTTATGTATGTCTCCCAGTCTATAGAAGGATAGTTGAAATCTCCCATGATTAAGGTGTTGGGCTGTATGTCGAGGGATTCCAGTTAATTGAGGTAGCCAGTGTGCTTACCCTGGTTCATGGTGGGGGATCTAGCTAGCAATGATGTGGTATAGTACTTTCCCAGGTAGTTAACTGTAGATGGAGTAGTTTGAGAGAGTCATGCTGTTTGACTAGACTCAAAGTATATTTGGTTTTAATGAAGATGGATACACCTCCACTTTTTGTTCCTTCATGCTCATTTTGTGGTCTGAAAGTGTGGAAGGCATTACAGCCTTGCACGGCTGGGGCACTCTCAGTGGCCTTGAACCATGTCTCGGTAACTGCACAGACATCAGCATCCTCTAAGGTGAGGATTACTTCCAGGAAGTGCATTTTCATGTTTAAACTTCTAGCATTAAGCAGCATAACCCTGAGTTAGTCTTGATTAGATTTTGTTACACTGAAAAATTTGTTGTTTTAACAGTGCCTAAAACAGGCACTATGGGTAGGCAAAGACCTTTGCCAGTATCAAAATCCAAGGGGGGACAGGTGCAGACCATCTCTAGCAAAGCAGCATGGTCTATCTACCATATCCTCCCTGGCTGACAGATTCTGGATCCCCCCTGAGCTGACACCAGAAACTGAGGCAATTGTTGAAATCAATCATTTTTTCTTTATAGTGTGGCATCATCCTGGGTGAGGGTAGGCTACTGCTCAGGGCTAGGGACATACTTGTCTGAGGCACATAATCAGAGAGTTCTGCCATGTCTCTCTTCATATAGTCCAGACAGGTACATCTCAAGTCTTTCACTCCAACATGGACTATGACAGAGTTATAACAGTTTTTGTTGATGAGTGACTTAAGTACATACGTGATTTGTTGGATCCTAGTACTTGATAGGCAGCAGATCATGACCATCTCCTTGTCCAGTCTGGTGAGGGGGGAAAATCTGTGCATCTCACTATGGGCTCAACTATGACCAAGACATTTGATGAGTTTTGCCTTAGGAGCTTATTTGTTGAGACACGTGTATGTATGTGTTGATATGTGTAGTGGTTTATTTTTGCTTAGTGGTGAGTGTGGTGGTGTGCATTTAGGAGGTGTCTGCTCTTTTGGCAGACTTTTAGTGAGTACCTCTACATATATGGGTTTATGTGTCGTGACCTTATTTTGTGTAAGAGGTGAGGTTTGGGTGAAGGTTGAAGTGTGTGTGCTGACAACCTATTTGATGTCTTGTTTATTTTCACATGAGAGAACTGACTCCAATTCCACAGTGTATTTGCATCTCTCACATAGTGTGCTAGTTTGATTTAGGAGTAAATGGTTGCCAGTATACATAAGGCAATTGCTACATTGCCTTAGGATGCCCATATCAATCAAGCTGGCAGAAGAAATGATGGGAGATTACCCATCCATTGTGGTGTTTTTTTTTTCTGAATGTGGTATTTGGGATAGAAGTGGGCTAGTTGGACTTGGTCACAAACAGCAAAATTGAAGCAGTAATTCAATTAAATATAGTTAAAGCAGTGCTGGCTTATAATACACTTCTTTTTCAGGGGTTTTTTTCAGTGGATGCCTTGGATTTCAGTGCAGATGCTCTCCAGACCTCTAGCTAAAGTTTGCAAACCTTGAACAGCCCCAGTAAACTGAGTGCAAACATGAACAAATGTGAGACTTATATACAGTTTTAACACAACTACCAATGGGAAAGACCCAAACTAGGTCTTTATCCAGCAATCCCCAAATCAGATGAGTCCTAATCTACACACTTCTGCCACAAGGGTGCAAGGAGGCCCTTTTAATGTAAGATGGCTATTTTAAGAGCACAGTGATATCAAACAGTCTAGATTCAGTAGGTCTGAATCTACCCTATGCTATGTTAGGCAAGGAAACACAATTTCTAGATGGGAAGGAGTAAGGAAGAGTTTTTTAAAGGTCAAAGTTAGAGTGTTTAGTAGTATGCTATTAGATGACCTGCAGTGGTACCACCCTATGCATAAACCTGCAGCTCTTTGAGCAGCTGTGAACACTAGGAGACTGCAGACAGCATTTTCTAAAGAGGATTTTAAACTGGAGAGATTTGCTTATATGCAAGCATGGGGAACTGTGTTTGGGTGAGGCTTTTATACTAGCAGGATGTGAGACTTTTCTAAAATTAAACCCTCAGGCCAATCAGATAAAAACACAAAAAGCTATTGACCAGTAGTTCCCACCTTGGATTGGTAGACTTTAGCTCTCTGTTCCCACCTGAGTGCAAAAGAACTCTCCCTGCAATATCAGGAATCCTTGGAAATAAGTTCACTAACCCTGAGAAATGTTCATAGCACACCAAAACTTTGGAAAACTTAGAAATATTTTGGCAGTCTCAGAACAGCTTTTGCAGAATACTGTTAAAACAACATAAGAGTAGCACAGTAACAAACAGATGGAATTTTTTTAACAAGTGCAGGCTAAAAAACAGTGATAATTTCAAACAAACAAATAAATAGAGCACAAAATTGTTAAATGTCACTGAAATTGTTCGACCAAGTAAAAAAATATATTTTTTATCAGCTCTGTATTGTCAGATGGCTTTAGAAGCAATCCAAGTCTTGCAGTCACTGAAGCCAGGCAACAGGAAGCTCTGAATAAATGAGCCAAGCACAGCTCTGCTGCACAGATTATTTATGACAGGATCATCCAGTACATAAACCCAGAACTCATATTTGTATAGGTTCATGGGTAATTACTAGGCTAGTGGTACAAGAGTCATTACAAGTCTAACCAGTAATAACTAGGATATGACAATATTATAATTTCCCAGATATAGGATAGTATATTAAGGTAGTAGGTCTTTGGGTACTGGAGCCCTGAATCATTTTACAGACTGCCTCTGTCCATAAGAGACATGTGCAGTACCCCAGGAGTGAATTTACTGTTCCCCATCCATTTATCCAAATTCCTTTTTAAGAGATTGTGGGGGCCAGACTTTTTTTATGAAGATGGGAAGTGTATTCCGTAGATGAAGCCTTTGGGATACAAATCTGTCTCTCTAGCAAGTTCTGTTAGAGTCACAAATAAGGTTCAGGTTCACAGAATGTGTAAACTTCATATAATTTTTATGCGGATATGTAACATTTTCATCAGGGCTGGATCAGAGAACTCGCCTTTCAATAAATGGTATGAAACAGAGTAAAGGGATAGGGCCTTTAGATGGACCACATAAGACATGTGTCTTGTGCTTTGTATTTTTAGTGAGAAACCTCTGGAGCTACCCCAGCTGGTGTAAGTGTCTGGTTAGGTACATGCATAAGGAATTGTACTCGATTATGAGCCTGATGAGGGCCGAGTACAATAGTACTATGAATTTCTTTGACTTTGATGCCATATCTTTAATTATAAGTTGAGCCACACAGAAGGATTTCCTCACTACCATAGCTACCTGGTGGTCAAAGTTTAGGTTACTATCTATCTGTGTTCCTAGCTCCTTCACCACTGGGTCTATTTTAGGGGTGTGCTTTTAATATTATAATTTTCAGAGGTATTTGTTTTACTGAAAGGTATGACTATGCATTTTTTAGCATTTAATCTCAGACCATGGTATTGTCGCCAATTGTCTGTCATATTTAGGCCTGTTTGAAGGATGCCAACATTGTTTGGGGATTCAGTGATTGCTCCCAGCTTACAGTCATTGGTGAACTTGGTTAGCCAGAGGCCCCCAAGTATATACCAAACAGGAGAGGTCCCAACACTGAGCCCCATGGGACACTGCTAGTAACAGGTTTCTTGTCGGAAGTGGATTCACCTATCAGGACAACATGTGTCCTGCCAGTAAGCCAGTTTACTATTCACTTGACGATGTAGGGATTTATGCATAACTCAGTAAGTTTATCTATGATCCCTGAGTGGGGGATTGTGTTGAAAGCTTTGGCCAGGTTTAGATAAGTGGTGTCTACCATTTTACCCTTATCCATGGCCCTGGTGACTTTCTCAAAGAAGTCCATTAGATTGGGCAGGCAAGACCTCCCTTTGACAAAGCCAAATTGGGTCTGGTCCAGTATTTGGCAATTTCCTATGTTGTTATTGATCAGGTCCATGATAATTCACTCCTTGGCCTTGCGGATTAGACTGGTCAAGCTTATGGGTCTGTAGTTCACTGGGTCAGTTAATGGTATGACTGTTGCAGTCCTCCATTCCTCTGGGACAAAGTCTGTCCAGAGGCTCTGGTTAAAGAGGGTTTCTAGTGGCTGTAACAGATTCCATTTTAAGCTATTTAAGAAGCATACTGGAATTCTGTCGGGACCAACGGAGGCTGTGTTTTTGGCTTTAGCAAGTACAGTAAGGACCTGTTCCCTCGTAATGATCAGTAGGGGATGGTTGCAGATATTTCTTTGGGTGTGGTAGGAGGTGATGGGGGGATTGAACTGAACTTGTT
>NC_056741.1:1221000463-1221097963 GCF_019279795.1 Protopterus annectens | reverse complement strand
GGAATGGAAGAGGCTGCACAGATGATTGTAGAATCAAGTGAAATGTGAGGTCAGTGACATGACAGGTGTGCAAAAGGTTGGGCTGCCCACCTGGCATGATAGTAGAGTGTAGCAGAAGGTGGTCCATTGACTGAACTACCATTAACAGAGACAGAGGAGTCCCTGGCATCTCTACATAGGGTCTGGACAATTCTACAATTCATAGTGGAGCCCTGGAAATTGGTCGCAACTCAGCCAGTCACCCAGAATATGTGCTGGTGAAGTCCCAGGTGAGTATTTTAAGAAGGTTAAGAATCTAGGTAAATGTATGGTGTAGTACAACTCACAGCCATGACAATCCTTTCTGCATTACAAACAATACTCCTGCAACTCTCCTCTGGCTAAACATGCTACAACTCTATCCATTAGTCCTGCAGCTGTAGGATCCTTTTGGTCTTCTTGCATAAACTAAGCTTCTGAGCTTTCATCAGAAGACCCAGTAACTTGGGCGCATCTGGAAATTTTTACCAAATAATTTGCTATCTAGTAGTAATGCCATTCACATTATATTGCACCTGTCTGTTAACCTAATGGAAGTTCTTAACATTATTATTGCTACTCAGTCTAACTGAAATGTAACTCTGTGGGGTATAATGATGTGTAGGATCTATCTAGTTTCTGCTTTTTTATATAATTATATACTATTTTTGAATCTTTTATGTGATATTTCACATCTGCTGTTTTGCATTGTATTATATTGTATGACATCTTGTAAGATTTGTTAACTGTGAAGCTTTTCTCTGTGTGTCTCTGCTGCAATGGGGCCTGCCATGGCCCAGTCTAACTTTCTCAGTAAACAAATGCTAATAAATAAATGCATGTATTTTTGATCATCTGGCTGTTCAAAGAGAATATGTTCAATATTTTGGATTTTTGCTTTGTATTAGACAACTGTCTTTCTTATCATTTTTGTACCTGCCTCATGTCCATTGTACAAAAATATTTATTTATTTTATTTTCAATTTGATAAGTGGGTATGTGTGCTGGTCTCCTGGCCCTTTTCAGCCATGAACCTGACACATTAGAGCAGTACAAGAATTACAAAGACAGTGACCGGTATACAACTTAACAAACTGACAATGATCTGTACAACTGGAGAATACAGTACTTACTATACATATATAAACATGATTTAAGTGATAAGACAAAATACTTCATATTCATGGCAGCAGGAGTCGAGCATTCTGTCAGAACAACAAGCATACTTACAGAGTATATTTACAGGAGGAGCATGCATTTGATTATTTATGTGAAAGCATATGGATTGTCATTTACACTAATACTTAACTAATATTTAACTCAACTCATTACATAAACATTACTGACTTACTCATAATGTACTCCGAATACTTAATTTATTACATTAGCACTAGTGCATTAGCGCATTACTGGTAAAGTACTACTGCCTCATGTGATGTCGCCTGCCAGGTATCTATGCTTTACTGCATCTTTGCAAGCATAGGAATTATTAATACTGACCTTGGGAAATGCATTGCATGCTGCTAGTAGTTTTAACGTTTTCTGTTTGGTCATCTTCAACATCATCATAATCCATTTCTTCTACTTCTACTTCTTGTACCATTGATGCACCTGGTGAAATTGAATTGAACACATTTGCATTCTGTGACACACACCTTACATAATTTCACATATTTATTTAATGCCTGTGGGAACATATTTGCATGTATGTCTGTGTTCCTGAAGCCAGGCTGATTTGTAGTGTGAAAGATAGACAGCATCTGTATGTATCACCTATTATCACAGCAGGGCACTCAGAGGACATATTTGCATTTCATCACATTTGTGAAACAAACTATCAGAAATGAGGTTTGCTGACTATATTCTTCCAAATACAGTTTCTTAAAAATACAATATAAGACATTGCACAAAGCACTCACCTCAAAATGCAGTAGTCTTGGGAAATATATATTTTGTTTGAGAGAGTGCTCTGCAAGGAGCTGTTTTTTATAATGACAGGCAATTTTAGTGTTGTAGAATGTTTCAGGAAACCCCATACTCTTAGGAATTGCTCTTGAAAAAAATAATTTTCCAGTGCTTGTATTCAGTCAGCTGGACTATTTTCTATGGTCAAACTGGTTTAACTACTACCTTTTATACTGCTAGATGATCTCTATTGTGAAGGCTGCAGCACAGCCAATACCTTTAAAGGTATCACATCTATTATCTGGAAAGAAGTTTATATAATATCACTACACGAGAGGTGTACTTCTACTGAGCCCAGTAATATTCGGTTTATTACATTTCATACTATCTCATGAAAAACTCTTGACAGAATCATTCACTAGCAACTAATAACATTTATCACAGAGCAGAATCTACTATCAAATTCTCAGCATGCATTTCATAAAGGTGTTTCAGTTAACATGGCTTTCTTGAGCTTAACTGACTATAATGAAGACAATTTAAATTCAGGTAATGTAACAGCAACATTTTTCTTGGCCCTGTCTAATGCCTTTGATAGTATTAGTGATGAATGTGTAAACTGATTAACACAAGTAAATTTCTCTCCCCTTGCCAGGTTCAGAGCCGGCCTTAGCTGAAACAGCACCCTAGGCGAACAACTGCTCTGGCGCCCCAAAAGCCCCACCCACACTGAACACAAGGAACACCCCTGTTCGAGTCACACCCACCCTATTTGAGCCACGCCCACAAATGGGTCACTCCCACAAAACGGTATTCCATTAGTGAAGACGGTTTGACTATCTGTTTAAGGTTTTCTGGAGCTAAAAAGACATCAAATTAACAGACTGCAAAAAAATATTTATTTATGTCTCAATACATAAATAACCACGTTTTCCAAGAATTTTCAAATTAAAACTGTGAAACTTTAGTCTCACGTCCCTCCTTTACCCACTTCTAATACTGGGTTTCACAAAAGATCTACAATTCAAACCCCCCCCCCCCCAAAAAAAAATAAAAAAATTAAAAAAAAAATACTTCCAGAGTGATGTGATGGTTAGAACATCAATAAAATTAGCCAAACACTTATGTCTTCGATGCCTTTCCAAAAGTACTCTGATTGCCAGCTTTCCCCTTCACATTAGAAACTTTAACAAATTGTCCCAACTTCTGCTTTACCAGAAAGGCTCATCCAGACTCTGCTACACTTTGCTGTGAAGGAAAGGTTAGTTTGCTGTTATTTTTTGTATTTCTGTATTGCCTTTCTATATTTTGAATACTGTAGTTTGTTTTCTTTACCTTGTGTTTTGCTTGCATTCTGTTTTAACAGCATATTAAAACTTCAAAAGAGACCACAGCTCTCTCTGTTCTGAGTCAGGCAGAATTTTTTCCTTCCCACCCATTTAAGTTGTCTTGTTAAATACCACTGTCTTTCTAGTTGCCCGCCTCTTATGTTAATCTGACCATATATCTCATTTCTCTCTACTTTCACTGGCTTATGTGAGTAATCACAAAACCATCACTTTTGAAATCCCACCCCTTCAATTATTTAAATTTATTGGCCATCCTACAGTATTTCATAGTACCAAAATACAAAAGTAACCACCCCTTTCAGTCCATCTTGCTGTTTTAAAAATAGTAACTCTCCACTAAACCTTAACTTTTTAAACAGGTAAAACTCAAGTTACCTACTTTCATATCTAACTTCTCTAGTGCACACTGCAGAGTGCATTCTTTTCAATCTTACCTTTAAGCATCCCTGTTACTAGGCCCCGAGCCGGCGGAAAACAGTACTCAAACCGCTGAATCACTTACAAATGCCTTCTACCAGCACCTGCAGGACTGCATGGATAAGGCAATCCCAAGCAAAACAAAGACTCTTTGTACCAAAGGCAAGCGTCCAGTCTGGTGGACCCCAGCCATAAACAAACTCTACAACAAAAGGAGGAAGCTACTACAAGATAGAGCAAAATCCTTAAAAGGTAAGACACCCTTGATCACTATAAGTAAAAAACTAAGAGCTCTCATAAAATCATCCAAAGCAAATTTTGAGAGAAAAATAGCTAAAGACTCAAAAGACAATCATAAGGCCTTCTTTAGCTATGTTAGAAACCTGGGAGGAAACTCCCAGATATGCTCAGAACTATTTCAAAATGATGTGAAGATTACTGATCCTACAGACATTGCCAACATACTGGCTGACAGGTTCAGTGCAAACTTCTCCCCTCCCCAAAAGGAGAGATATCTATACCAAGCGATTGCAGCCCCCAAACATCTCCAACGCCCAAGTGAGAACTGCTCTCTCCAAAGCAAAAACACAGCATCCATGGGACCTGATGGTGTCCCCGGCTGTGTGCTCCACGAACTCAACGAGAATTAAACCCACAGCTAGGACAGCTGTTTAATCATAGTCTTACCTCTGGATACGCACTCCAGGAGTGGCGCACTACAACTGTGGTCCCACTTCACAAAGGCGTGCCTCCACCGACCCTGGAAATTACCGCCCATTAGCTTGACAAGCCTTATCTGCAAAGCCATGGAGAGGATCATAATGGACCTCATAAATAAAGACATAGGGAATTTGCAGACTTTGGATCCATCCCAGTTTGGCTTTGTCAAAGGCAGATCATGCCTTCTAAACTTGGTTGACTTTTTCAAACAGTCACCAAAGCCATTGATGAGGGAAAGGCAGTCCATACAGCCTACCTCGATCTGGCGAAGGCCTTCGATACAATACCCCACTCGGGTATCATTGAAAAACTCATCAGCTTAAATGTTAACCCATACATCACAAGATGGGTTGCAAACTGGCTGAGTGACAGAACCCACAGGGTCAGAGTTGCTGGCGCCATGTCAGACTCAAAGCCTGTCACAAGTGGTGTACCACAGGGCTCAGTCCTGGGCCCACTCTTGTTTGGCATCTACTTTTCCAAGTACAAGCAAACACAGGAGGGTTATGGCTGACAAAGTTTGCAGATGACTGCAAACTGGGCCATAGTAGAAAACACATCTGACACAGATATCCTTCAGAAGGGTCTCACAGAAACGGATAACTGGTGCCAGAGCCATGGCCTAAAGTTAAATGCCAAAAATGCATAGTCATACCCTTCGGGAAAAACAAGGTTACCCCTAGCTACCAAATAGGTGGCAATCCACTGAGCACAGAAGAAGTTATCAGGGACCTGGGGACCCAGGTTGATAGTAGTCTGTCATTCGACACCCATATAGCTAAAGTAGTTAGGAAGACCTTCTACATTGCCCACCTTATCATGAAGGGATTCTCATCTAGATCAAGGGAGGTCATAGTCTCCCTATACTCATCACTCATCAGACCAATGATTGAGTACAATGCCCCATTCGGAATGTATCTGACCCGACACTTGCAGCAGCTGGAGAGGCCACAAAAGTTCCTCACCAAATGGATAAAGGGTCTCAAACATCTGTCCTATGCTGCCTGACTGAAAGAACTCCAGCTCTATTCAGTCGCTTACCGCTTGCTCAGAGGTGACCTTTGCCTAACATACAAGGCCATGTCAAACCCAGATTTGATGAATATGCTGCACCTCAAAAAATCTAGATCCGTCAGAGCCACAAGGGCGGAAGACTTAAACCTCGACAAGGCTATTAATAGGACGTGCTGGAGGGATAGATTCATCACCCAAAGACTCCCTATGCTGTGGAATAAAATCCCGGTATATGTGAGGCAGAGCACCTCGCTGGCCTTGTTCAAGAGAAATCTTGACCAATGGATGGGAGATCGCAGATATACCCCAGGGATTACCTCAGTGTCACTGCTCGACAGAGGCACAGCAAAATAATGGGTATAGTTCCCCATACTAAAGGGGTGGTGTAAGCCACAAAACTATGGGCTAGGCTTGTAAATGCCCTCGGGCAGATAGCCTAGTATGAACCTATGAACCTATGCTCTGCCAAAAGCCTTCCACAATGACATCAGCAAGCAAACACATTTCTTCCTGTTTAACAGGATAGTAGGCTAAGCACCACACCCCTTACAGCAGTACACAAAACATACCATCAGCTGCTGAGGTAGAGAACAAACTCAAGAACCAGTGGATTGGGAATAAATAACGCTCTCTTCTCCCTTGCAGCACACTTGCACAACCTCAACAAGATCCTTACACGAGGAGTTTACTAAGGTGTCTTCCCACCAACAGGGCTGGCACTCATAGTAGCTGTTGGTTCTGCATGACAATACTAAACGTTTTCACACCTACATACAGTATTCTATATTAACTGGGGGTTTAAAGTAAGAGACGTCCAGAACATTGGATTGGCTATCTGGAGGCTGCTGGAGGTGGAGGGTCACAATCCAATTATTAAATCTTGAAGCCTTCATGATAGTGGCTTTATCCCTTTAGAACTTTCAGCTTTTGCAACTTAAGGACTACCACAAACATGGTGGTTATTGGTGCATGTTACTAGTTTTATGACTTTATTAGATGAATTCGATATATTTTATTGTTCAGCATTCTGCGTGTTAAAATAGCATACAAATTTAATTTCAGCACCAGTTTTCAAAGAACACATTTTTAAATATGCTAGGCACCATGTGATCACAGTCTGTTGGTCCATATTGTCATTTCCACAAAATGCAAACCAGTCTACCTCAATCTTTCAAAAAAAGACTGCTGTGTGTCACTTTCTACTTGGTATGTCCTTTGAGTTTCCTGATATGGGAGATTTCAGTATATTATAAAACTAAAAAAGGTAGTCTGATTAAACAGAACTGCCTACTAGTACGTGTCTCTGTATACACCACAGGAAGAGTTGCATAACCAAGAAGTATACTGACATACTTCACTGGTTACTACTGACCTATACTTCACTTTACCAACTGAAGTGCAGACCAAAAGCATAATTAAAGGAGTAAACCAAAGATGTAAAGGCTCAAGGCAGCTTCCAAACTTCAGAACACCAATAGAGAATACGAGCCGTATCCAAATAATAAAAGACACTAAAACTTTCCAGTGAAGATAACCCTCGTGAATAGAGGTCAACAACCGTTGTAATATATAAAAATCTTCTTTTATTGCAACCAAAAGAATGAAGATCAAGTGCTTTCGCCCGGTAATACCGGGCTTTATCAAGTTGAAAAGTAACATAAAAAATCAGCTTAAATAGCTTATTGAAACAATTTCAAAATTCATTAACCAATTAATTAGAATGCTCCAATTAATGCAATACAATCAACCATATGCTTCAGTGAGCCTATTTAAAAGTTATTTAGTAAGAATTTTTTTTAAAAACAAAAACCATACACTGCGGATCTTGTTTATAACTGACACAAGTTAAGAATACATTTATACTTTGCAAAAAGATTACCTTCGCGTTAAAAACTTCAGCTTGGCCAGCTAAGAACTTGGTTATATTCAACTGGACGTATAAGAGAATTTAAGTACCTTTATCTGCTCTTTTTTTTTTTAAAAATACAGTATTTAATTTGAGTGTTGAAGGAATTTTTATCTGAAGTTATTCTGCTCTTCAGTAACTTGAACTGAAGCTAGTGTTGGCTGAATTTTGTTATTTGCTAGTAATTACAGGTGTGGGGGTAGCCACATTCTTTGATTTCCTGTCCTTGCATATTTAAACTGGTGCATGTGAAATAATTCCTGCTTTAAAACTTCAGCTTGGCCAGCTAAGAACTTGGTTATATTCAACTGGACGTATAAGAGAATTTAAGTACCTTTATCTGCTCTTTTTTAAAAAAAATACAGTATTTAATTTGAGTGTTGAAGGAATTTTTATCTGAAGTTATTTTGCTCTTCAGTAACTTGAACTGAAGCTAGTGTTGGCTGAATTTTGTTATTTGCTAGTAATTACAGGTGTGGGGGTAGCCACATTCTTTGATTTCCTGTCCTTGCATATTTAAACTGGTGCATGTGAAATAATTACTGCTTTAAAACTTCAGCTTGGCCAGCTAAGAACTTGGTTATATTCAACCGGACGTATAAGAGAATTTAAGTACCTTTATCTGCTCTTTTTTTTAAAAAATACAGTATTTAATTTGAGTGTTGAAGGAATTTTTATCTGAAGTTATTCTGCTCTTCAGTAACTTGAACTGAAGCTAGTGTTGGCTGAATTTTGTTATTTGCTAGTAATTACAGGTGTGGGGGTAGCCACATTCTTTGATTTCCTGTCCTTGCATATTTAAACTGGTGCATGTGAAATAATTCCTGCTTTAAAACTTCAGCTTGGCCAGCTAAGAACTTGGTTATATTCAACTGGACGTATAAGAGAATTTAAGTACCTTTATCTGCTCTTTTTTTTAAAAAAAATACAGTATTTAATTTGAGTGTTGAAGGAATTTTTATCTGAAGTTATTCTGCTCTTAGTGGCATTGAAACTGCCCGCCCCTCAGCCTGCCTCTGGGCCCATCTCATTTGCTCACTCAACTGAGTGCAGTGAGATCATATTCTGATTTCAGGCACTCCTATTGTGTACAAAGGGAGCATCTGGGAAATAGAAAAAAAAAAATTAAGCTTATTTCCTGCCTTTCTTGTTAAGTGGTACAGACTATTTGTAGGCTTCTGAGCCCCCAAGCCCTTCTGTGTTTGAGGGAAGCCTTCTAGCTTGTTTTTTTCTTATAACTAGCCAGTTTTCTAGTTTCAGCACTCAAATCTGTTTCTTTGATCTCAGCACTTGTTCAGAAAAAAAAAAAAAAATTTTCATCTGCTTTTACTGTACTTGTGTTTTTACCTACTTCTTTTACTTTTGCATCATCTTAAAATACTCAATTGTATTTATTACTGCTTGGTGTAACTCATTCTAAGCCTTTTGGTTTAAACACTTGGGCTTCGGACCAGTTAGTTGTTTTGCACTGAGAGGGTTTGTGGTCTGCACTGTTGTGGCAGAACAGGTAGCTTACATCCTTCTAGGTTGAGAACTGCTGAGTGAGGGCTCAGTGTCTGTTATTCTAAAAGTGTATTAATTCTGGTTTAAGCACTTGGGCTTTCAAGCCAGTTATTTTACATTAAGAGGGTTCGTGGTCTGCACTCTTGTGGGAGGAGAGGCTGGACTCTGCCCTTCTGAGCTGGGAATTTCTGGTTAAAGGCTTATAGTGCATGCATATCTGAACTGTTTCTTACTGAAGTTGGTGCGCCTTGTTTGCTGTGGCATAGACTGGATTTGGGCCTGCAGGATCTAGCTTTGTTTGTGTAACTTGAGCACTAATCCAGACATTCTCTAAAGTATTCAATGGTATTTATTACTGCTTGGTTGTAACTTGATTAAAGTGTAGCTATCATTCAAGTCTTTTGGATTAAGCACTTGGGCTTCAGACCAGTTGTTTTACATTAGGAAGGTTTGTGGCAAGCACTGTGGTGGCAGGACAGTTAGCTTTCATCCTTCTAAGTTGGGAACTGCTGATTGAGAGCCCAGTGTCCAAGTGTATTAGTTCTGGTTTAGGCACTTGGGCTTCAGGCCAGTTATTTTACATTAAGAAGGTTCGTGGTCTGCACTCTTGTGGGAGAAGAGGCTGGACTCTGCCCTTCTGAGCTGGGAATTTCTGGTTAAAGGTTTATAGTGCCTGAATATTTGAACTGTATCTTACTGAAATTGGTTCACCTTGTTTGCTCTAGCATAGACTAGATCCAGGCCTGCTGAATCTAGCTTTGTTTATATGCTTGTTGTTTGTTTGCTTGTTATTTCCCTGGAAGCTAATTCCACCTAATACGCAACTTCTCAGCGCTTCTGTGGATCACTAGTGATATCTGCATTGCTTACTGTTCTTATTTCCTTGTTTCACTTGAAAGAAAGTTACTGTTTGTCGTTTTTGCATTTAGTTACTTGTAACACATTGCACTCAAGTTACCTGGCACTTGCTCACTAAAGCAATTATATAAGTCAGCACTAAAAATTAAAAGCACTACACCCTCACTCCCCACTGGCCCTTGTTTTCAATTAAGGTATTCCCAATATTATTCTAGCATGTCCAAAGGTCAGTTGTCAATCTTCTCTCCAGTCCAGCTGGTGAATCTGGGAATCTTGAGGCAATGTTATAACTGCCTCATGTACACAGACAACCCTCTCCTCCTCCCACATAACACAAATACTTGCGAGAGATGCAGCTTTTTAGCCAAACTGGAGGCTGAGCTCTCTCAACTCAAGACTGGCAAGACCAGACAGGAGGAGAAGGCAACTACACACACCACAAAACTAGCCTCACATAATGCTACCACTCCACTGAATCAAACACATAAACACACAAAGACATACTCGAGGCTCTGAGTAAAATTTACCTAAACAGCAGAGGCCTCCAAAGCAGACACCCAAACAACTGCTACCTCAAGACACCCCACAAGCAACACATAAACCACAAAAGCAGTGTGCAAAGCAGTCACAGCCCTTAAGGCCAAATACAACACCAAACATACTTGTCATGTGACTCCATAGTCAGACACACTGACGTCCCACTCACCAGGCTGAACAAGGAGAGGGTCACAGTAAGCTGCCTATCGGGTGCTAGAATCCGCCACATAACACAAGCACTGGGTCACTCCACGGCAAGTACAAATATGACACAGTCATTGTCCATGCTGGTGTGAACGACCTGAGACGTACCTCCCTGGACTACATGAAAAGAGACATAGAGGAGCTCTCTGATTATGTAGCCCAGGCAGGTATGACCCTAACCCTGAGCAGTATCCTTCCTTCACCAAGAATGATGCCACAATATAGAGACAAGATGATCAGCTTTAACAATTGGCTTAATGTCTGGTGTCATTCAAAGGGGATCCAGTGTCTGTCTGCCTGGGATGACATGCTTGACAAGCCACGCTGCTCGCAAGGGACGGCTTGCACCTGTCACCCTGGGATTCGGATATTGGCTAAGGCTCTTGCCACCCCATAGTGCCTTTTTAGGCAAGGCTCAAATTCTAAACCTACCACCCTAGAAAACAAAAATGGGAAGAAACTGAGGGTAATGCTGCTCAATGCCAGAAGTCTAAATCTCAAAATGCACGCACTCGAGGCCCTTCTCAGTATGGAGAACATCGATGTCTGTGCTGTAACTGAAACCTGGTTCAAGGCTCCTGAGAGCACCCGGCACTATTAGGTTTTACCTCATATCATGCGTCCGCCCCAAAACCCAGACCACACCACAAAAGGAGGGGTGTATCCATATTCATAAAGGATACCCACACCTCCAGGTTGGTGGCAACGCATGAAGCTTGGAAACCATCCAGGTGCAACTAACCATAGGCAAAACTGCTCTACAAATTGTAGCATGCTACAGGCCACCCTCTCAAACTCAGGAACCCCACACAGCCTTCCTGAAGACACTGGAGGGTATAAATGTATCTCCAAACACCATCATATTGGGTGACTTCAACTACCGAATATAGACTGGGAACATTACTCAAGCCCTAACTTTCTAGCCCAACGGTTCCTGGAGTTCATAAATTCAAATGCCATGGAACAGCTAGTCACTGTTCCCACGAGAGGAGAAAATATACTAGATCTCATTGTCACAAACATGGGGACAAAATGCTCCACACCGAAGTATATCCCTCATTGGTGAGATCTGATCATAAACTAATCTCACTGGAAATCCACATCCCGCCCCCACCCCAAACAAAAAGACCATAGTGAAGAACTTCTCTAAAGCAAACTTCACACTACTCAAGACTGGTGTGGTATCCTTCAAGGCCCCTGAGCCAGTGGAAACCACAACCCAAGCTGCGGAAGCCCTTACAAATGCCTTCTATGAACACCTCCAGGACTGCATGGATCAGGCAATCCCAAATAAAACCAAGACTCTTTCCACAAAGGGCAAACGTCCAGTCTGGTGGACCCCAGCCATTAACAAACTTTACAATAAGAGGAGAAAGCTATTACATGATAGAACAAAATCCATAAAAGGGAAGTCACCCCTGATCATTATTAGTAAAAAATACGAGCACTCATAAAATCAACTAAGGCCAATTTTGAGAGAAAAATTGCCATGGATTCAAAGGACAATCATAAGGCCTTTTTCAGCTATGTTAGGAACCTGGGTGGAAACTCCCAGATATGCTCAGAATTAGTCCAAAATGATACAAAAATCACTGAACCCACAGACATTGCCAACATACTGGCAGACAGGTTCAGTGCAAACTTCACCCCCTAAAGGAGAGATAACTATCCCAGCCGAGTGTAGCCTCCCGGACATCTCAAATGCGCAGGTGAAAGCTGCTCTTTCTAAAGCTAAAACACAGCATCAATGGGACCAGATGGTGTCCCCGGCTGTGTGCTACACGAGCTAAATGAGGAATTAAACCCGCACATAAGGCAGCTGTTTAATCTCAGCCTTACCACAGGATACGTGCCCAAGGAGTGGCGCACGGCAACTGTTGTCCCACTCCACAAAGGCGGCCTCACGGACCCTGGTAATTACCGCCCATAAGCTTAACAAGTCTAGTCTGCAAAGCTATGGAGAGGATCATAATGGAGCTCATAAACAAAGATATAGGGGACTTGCAGACATTGGACCCGACCCAGTTTGGCTTTGTCAAGGGAAGATCATGCCTTTTGAACTTGGTCGACTTCTTGAAACAGTCACCAAGGCCATTGATGAGGGAAAGGCAGTCCATACAGCCTACCTTGACCTTGCAAAGGCTTTCGACACAATACCCCACTCGGTATTGTAGAAAAACTTACCAGCTTAAATGTAAACCCATATGTCACAAGATGGGTTGCAAACTGGCTTAAGAACAGAACCCACAGGGTTAGAGTTGCTGGCGCTGTGTCAGACTCCAAGCCGGTCACAAGTGGTGTCCCACAGGGCTCGGTCCTTGGCCCCCTATTGTTTGGCATCTACTTCTCAGAAGTACAGGCCAACATAGGATGACTTTGGCTGACAAAGTTTGCAGACGACTGCAAACTGGGCGCCATAGTGGAAAGTGCATCAGACACGGATATCCTTCAGAAGGGACTCATGGAAACAGATAGCTGGTGCCAGAGCCATGGCCTGAAGTTAAACGCCAAAAAATGTATAGTCATACCCTTCGGGAAAAACAAGGTAACCCCAAGCTACCATATAGGTGGCAATCCACTAAGCACAGAAGATGTTATCAGGGACCTGGGGACCCAGGTTGACAGTGGCCTTTCTTTTGACACTCACATTGCTAAAGTGGTTAGAAAGACCTTCTACATTGCCCACCTGATCATGAAGGGATTCACATCCAGATCTGGTGAGGTTATTGTTCCCCTGTACTCTTCACTTATCAGACCAATGATCGAGTACAATGCCCCATTCGGGATGTATCTCACCCGACATCTGCAGCAATTGGAGAGACCCCAAAAGTTCCTCACCAAAAGGATAAAGGGACTCCAAAATCTGTCATATGCTGCCAGATTGAAGAAACTCCAGCTCTATTCAGTCGCATACCGTCTGCTCAGAGGTGACATGTGCCTGACATACAAGGCCATGTCCAACCCGGAATTAATGGACATGCTCCACCTCAAAAAATCCAAATCCACCAAAACCACTAGAGCAAGCGACTTAAACCTTAGCACGGATATAAATAGGACGTGCTGGAGGGATAGATTTATCACTCAGAGACTCCCTATGCTGTGGAATAAAATCCCGGTCCATGTGAGGCAGAGCACCTCGCTGACTCTGTTCAAGAGAAATCTAGACCTGTGGATGGGAGATCGTAGGTTTACCCCGGGAATCATCTCTGTGTCACTGCTGGACAGAGGCACAACAAACTAATGGGCACAGTATTTTTTCATATAAGGGGTGGCTTAAGCCACAAAAATTTGGGCTAGGCTTATAAATGCCTTAGGGCAGATAGCCTAGTATAAACCTATGAACCTATGAATTAATATAAAATAACTGTAAATTTAAACACCAACAACCTAATTTAATGAATCCCAGTGATGCATACTCCAAATAAATGCCTCAACGCTTCTATGTTATCCATAGGACCAGATTAAAGTGTATTCTTCCGCATTCCATGCACCCCTACATTTTATGTATTTAGACATATTTCAAATGTCTCGAGGCCAGGAAGAAACAGACTACTGCCTGTTATACAACTTGCTAAGAAACTAAAAACATGTAAAGGAGAACTGTGCATATGACCGGAAGCTGTTCCCTTGTCCTGGAATGGTCTCCTCAAAAGTCGACTTCCATATTGGCCATATCCAAGGTTCAACAAATGTGAAAAAGATAATAATAAAACTAACACAACAGTGTGACGCCTTCAAAATGTCATACAAAAAGGAGTGCAAAAATGCTCATAATGGGTCCTTAAACTAAAGACTACAAGTGCCGTATAAGGCAAAAAAAAATATGAAGTTAATAAATGTCCAACCTGTAAAAGATGTATTAGAAAAATATTAATGCAAGAATATCAATTTAACATTGTGTTTCCTTTTGCAGAAACTATGACAACTGACCAAATTGAGACCACCAAAAGGTGCGTGTACAAAAAGCAATATAAATAAATAGCCTTCACTTTTACCACAATAGATCCAACCAAGTTTTATAACATGCTACTGTTAGCTTTCAATTAATAATTAAAGGAGTGAAACTAGAAACAGAAAGCAATAGAATATACTGCGGTGGTTAGTGACAGTAGTGTGTGGGGGAGTTTGGAGTTGAAAGTATGCCCCTGCATAACAGAAGGCTAACAGAAGTCAAGATTTTAAAAAGATAAACTGCTTAGAAGTTAACAGACATGAATAAAACGCACATTTGTACACGTTTACCTACACACACAAATCATACCAAGTACACACAAAATCTGGCTGACTCTAGAATTAACTGAAAGCCTAGACTAAAATTCTAGTCTTTCAAAATTCAAAAATATTAAACAGACTAAAAAAAAAAAATTACTTTGTTCACAACATCACAAATAAATCCCCGGCGGACCCCATCCCTCACTTACCTCCTAGCCAAGCCACCGGTGTTGAAATTAAAACTCCATAGTAGCCCACGTGGAAGAATGATCCAGGCAAACAAAATGACGCTGTTGTCCGGATTCCAAGAACTGCGAAGTCCGATAGCCAATAGCTGCACCCGCCTCTCTAGCGCGTCAATGAAGGAAGGAGCGAGGCGGAGTTAGCTGTTTATATATAATGGATCAGTGGCCATGATGTCAGTGGTGCAGAATCCATCGCTGATAGGATAATTTGAATAATGCCCCATAAGAGCAGCCACTCACATCACACAAGCGTATACGTCATGCAGAGGGAGGGAATGACTGTGAGAACATGGCTTAGGGTGGGGGCTGTGTTACTGTGGAGGATAGGATAATATTAAAAAAAAAAAAAAAAATGAGCAAGTTCGTGCTTGAACTGGGTCTGGGGGAGGGCGCAATTGCCAATGCCTAGCCTCAGTCTATGGGCGCCCAGCGGTGAAATCTGTTGTTATTGAGTCTCGGCTTTCTACGGTTCACAGCAGAACTCCGATTAAAAAAAAAAAAAAAATTAGCAAGTTCGTGCTTCTCTGAACGATTCCTATACATTTCCAGAATTTGCGCCCTTTTGAGGCCGGCCTATATGGCGCCCTAGGCGGTCGCCTAGTTCGCCTATGCCTAAGGCCGGCCCTGGCCAGGTTTAAAAGTCACATATCAGTTAGAAAATTCTGAGTTAGACTGGGCACAAAGCTAATATTGGAATACATTGTCAACAAAGGCATTGCACATGGCTCAATTCTTGGGCCCCTTATGCTCAGTTTTATGTTAACTAAATGACAGAATATAGGTTCATTGATTCATAGGTAGGTACTAGGCTATCGGCCCAAGGGTCTACGTAAGCCTAGCCAACAAGGTTCCCTGGCTTATGCCACCCAAGAAAGTTATTTTCCTGTGCCACTGTTGAGCAGAGACACGGAAGTGATCCCCGGGGTGTATTTCCTGTTTCCCATCCACTCATTAAGATTTTTCTTGAAGAGTGCTAATGAAGAACTTTGCTTGACATAGATGGGTAGCCTGTTCCAGAGTATGGGAAGTCTCTGGGACAGGAATCTATCCCTCCAGCATGTCCTGTTTATTGTGGTGACAAGGTTTAGGTCCCTAGAGCGTGTAGCTCGGAGGGATTGGGATTTCTTTAGGTGTAGCATGTCCAACAGCTCTGGGTTTGACATAGCTTTATATGTTAGGCAGAGATCACCTCGGAGTAGGCGATATGCTATGGAGTAAAGCTGGAGTTTTTTGAGGCGATCGGTGTAGGACATTTGTTTGCGGCCAGTAATCCTCTTTGTGAGGTAATTCTGTGGCCTTTCTAGCTGCTGCAGATGTCTTGTGAGGTACATTCCAAAAGGGGCATTGTACTCTATAATGGGTCTAATGAGTGTCGAGTAGAGGGGAACAATGACCTCTTTTTTCCTGGATGAGAACCCTTTTATGATGAGGTGTGCCACGTAGAAGGACTTCCTGACTACTGTGGTGATGTGACTATCAAAGGAGAGACTACTGTCCACCTGGGTCCCAAGGTCTCTTATCACACATTCGGTGTTAGAGCTTGAGACCATGGCTCTGACACCAGGCATCTGTCTCAGCGAGGCCCTTCTATAGGATGTCCACATCATTTAGGGACTTGACTATGGCTCCTAGTTTGCAGTCATCTGCAAACTTCGTTAGCCAGAAGCCTTCTGTATTAGCCTGTACTTCAGAGAAGTAGATACCAAACAGGAGAGGTCCCAGGATGGAACCCTGTGGTACTCCACTTGTCACTGCTTTGAGGTCAGATTTGGAATCTGCAACTTTTACAGTGTGGGTTCTGTCAGTGAGCCAATTGGCAACCCATCTTGTGATGTAGGGATTTATATCTAGTTTAGTGAGTTTAGCTGTAATTCTAGAATGGGGGATGGTGTTGAAAGCCTTGGCGAGGTCAAGATTGGCTGTGTGAACCACCTCACCCTCATCTACGACTTTGGTGACTGCCTCAAAGAAGTTGATCAGGTTCAGGAGGCATGATCTGCCTTTCACAGATCCGAACTGGGTGGGATCCAGAGTTTGGAGGTTACCAATATCTTTGTTTATGATTTAACAAACCAAACAGATAATGTTCATTCCCTATGCAGATGACACAACTTTTCTATGTGCAACTACATACCTCTCCCTCGCAGGAAGGCACCTTCAAGCGCCTTCCTCATACTACAGAAATGATTGATAGGCTCACACTTAATAGTAACTGTTAATGAAAGCAACGTCATTATGTTCTAATCATGATAAAATCTCATATACAGCCCTATCATGTGTAAATAAACACCACAATCTAGAAGGAAAACTCCTTCAGGGAGGCTTCCACACACTAGAGAAATAGTTGATAGATTCAAACATAATATTAACTGCTAACTAAAACAACTCCATTCTATTCTAAACGCTGCAAAGCCTCACAACATCCCATACTGCAGATTTTTATACTATCAGGCAATAAAATGCCCCATGCATGCACATAAAAATATTTTGGCATACTGTTAACTGACACCAATTCATTCAAAGACCAGAGTCACACAATCATAAAAAAATGCAATGCAATTCTTGTCAGTTTAGCAAGAATAAGGCACTACATAACTCCTACAGCCAAAGAAAAATAGTGCCCACTGTAGTATAGTTTAATCTATTCCGTGGGCACATCATTTATACAGGCTTACCAAAAGCCCTCATCTCTAAATTGGAACATTCCTGTTAAGTTCATGCTTGGATGTCCAGTTAAAACTCAGTACTGTACAGTTCTCACAAAATTATCCCTGTTATCCTTCGATAACAAAGTACTCCTCATCCTCCTAAACAATGCCCCTAATTTTCTATATCAGCATTCAAGATGTCTAACTATTATACTGCTTTAAACTTACCTTCTTACCTGCATTTTGCACTCAACTAAAAAGTGCTAATAAAAACTAACAAATCTAACCATTCATATGGCATCACCCTTTTCAAAATTTAACATGCAACAAATGGAATAAGCTCCCAGAACAAAACATTAACTTAATATATCCACTAAAAACAAAGTCAACCTCTTCTTTAAAATAATATATGATAGCCGATATCTGTTATAGATAACAATTTTCCTGACAAACTCCGTTCTAAACCACTTTAACTGTAAATGCATATATCTAGCATATAATTCCAGATTATATCTGTTTCCTCCTGTTTGGCATTCTCTTCTCATATCTCTAAGTTTCATAGCTCATGTTGCCCTTCATAAGGCACATTTGAAGTCATGCATGCTCTCACCTAAACCTTTGTATCCTAACATCACATCCTTCAGAATGTCCTTCTCAACTTTAAATATCACCCCTGCACAGTATTTACCTCAGTCATCATTATGTGCCTATGCAGTGGTATGCTGACTTTCTACTACAAATAAATCATAAATTATTTAATTAATAGTAATGTTATTATACAATGGTCTGATCTATATACACAATGGGTTTGTTACATGGTATCCCAAATTTATTAGTCACCTTGCACATTTTGTTGATGTTTTTCTGTACAAAGTTGTATTAACTACTGGCAACGTCCTATAATTTTTATACATTCCATGCTTTATTCCTTGGTTATAGAGCTTCTCCATGGGTCTCCACTGAAAATGTGAAACAACCTTGTTAGAAGATCAAGTATTCAGAACACAAACAAAGAAATGATTAAATAAATAAATATAAAGTCTTCAGCCTCAATTGTAGAAGCACATGAAAAAATCACAGAGTTCTAAGCTTGGATTCTTAATATAAAACCAAATATTCCAGCAATATCAGAAACCCAATTCAAGCCTCATATATAGGACAATGAGTCTACAATACCAGCCTAATGAATATTCAGAACAAACTGGTAGCAAAATAAATATGAAGGAGTAGTGGTAATAACTAAAGCTGCACTTCAAACTATCTACTAATATACCTAGAAGGTGAGCTATAAAGTTTGCTATGACTCTCTGAAACACCAAGCTCTTCCACAATGGGTGTATACTAAAACAAACAAAGCAAAGAATCTTCTTCCAGACACTTAACTGCTTTACAGACACTACTACCAGTGAATTCCTTTTACATAGTGACTTCAGTATCCCAGGGAACCAGCAGAGCAGTGAAAATCCAGATGTTCAACTATAAGCATTTGCACTTTCACAACTCATCTCAGCCTCCTACTCTACCTGCCAAGACCCAACAACAAGATCAAGGAAAATCTTGGACTGGATTCTAACTAGACGGACATAAAATTCTGCCATCTGTGAAACTATACAAGGTAACTTAATGATTGTGAAGCAATCTTTGTGATATAGAAAAATATGCTGGTACCAAGAACAACGCTCATAAGGTTCTAAAAGACTAAACATTGGCAAAATAACAAATACCTTAACTAGAACAAACTGGACATGCATACATGAGGTCAAAGATGTGGGTGACGCAGTATCAGTTTTCAACACTATTAGATCTTCCAGACAAATGCACTGTTATGACAAATAAAAACAAAAGAACACATTGCACCCTGAATGGATAAAACAACTTTATTTATTTATTTATTTATTTATTTATTTATTTATTTATTTATTCGTTTGTTTGTTTATTTATTTATTTATTTATTGTCATGTCTTAACAGGGTTGGTTCAACTGAGCCAAAGCCCATTTTCAGTGGAGACCTGAGGAGAAAAGCTCCAGTTACAAATACAGTCATTCAAGACAAAAGTTTACATCACAAATGGCATACAACAACAATTTAAACAACAAAATGAAGTTAACTAAATTAAAAGTTTTGTACAGGTTTCTGTGTGTGTGTGTGTGTGTGTGTGTGTGTGTGTGTGTGTGTGTGTGTGTGTGTGTGTGTGTGTGTGTATATATATATATATATATATATATATATATATATATACAGTAACAACAATATTTACAAGAACTGTGATGTGTAGTAGTATTAGCACTAGGGAGAGGAGAAAGAACAGAGGAAAGAAAAAAATAATGAGAGTAAGAAAGCAGATTTAGGAAGGGGGTAACTAGAATTAGGCTGGAGCTTGACAGGGACAGGACCGGGTGTTTTGTAGGTAGAATTAGTTCAAATTTGAGTTGGGACTTATGGGGGCTACTTCTTATATTATGAGGAAGGGAGTTCCAAGAGTGAGCTACTGAGTATTTGTATAGTGACTTCACAATATTTTTGTTGGTTTGTAGATGTCCAGAAGATGTTTGCCAGATGTACAAAGCTGACATCTGGGGTTGTATTGTAATACAATATTAGAAATAGAGGGGTAAGAAGTTGGGTGATAAAGAACTGAGCGCATTGTATGCAGTTGTGGAAGGAGCAGATGTTTAGGGAATTCAGGCCATTGCAAAGACTTAAGGGCATGGCAGTGGTGGCATTTATAGGGGAGATTGGAGGCAAATTTAGCTATTTTATTGTAGGTTTGCTCTAATTTGCTGAGAAGAGATGACTGAAGGTTAGTAATGACTGGGGCAGCATACACAAGACAGTGTAAGAGGAGAGACATGGCTAGGGAGGGTTTGGAGGAGTGAGAAAGAAATTTATGATTATGGTACAGGAGGCCAAGTTTTTGGCGTTTTTTTTATGCACTAATTGATATGTATATCAAATTTTAGTTAATTGTCGATGGTGACACCAAGTCATTTAGTATGTGGTTCAGGTCTGATGATGGTATTGGTAAGGGAGGTGATGGAGAAAGAGGATTTATGTTGTGCTAGTGTTTTAGTAAGGAAAAGTAGAAGTTTTGTTTTTTTTTTTTAGGATTTAATATTAGTTGATTATCAGTGAGCCAGGTTTTGATGGAAGTAAACGTGTCTTGGGTAAGAGAAAGGAGTTCAGGGACGCTGTGGGCAGTGGTAATAAGAGTGGAGTCATTAGCATATTGTAAAAGAGTTGAGAGGTTAGTACCAGAGTGTAAGTTGTTAGTGACGATATTGAACAAGAAGGGACCCAAAATAGAGCCTATTTTATGAGCAAAAGAGTGAAGACTGTTTAAAACATAAGTGAGCCAACAATAAAACTATCCTAAAAAATGAAGCCCCAAATCAGTGTCAAAAAATATAAGTAAAAAAATATTTTTTAAATAAAGAATGTTTTTTATTCACTCACTATAAAAAGAAAAAATAAAGAAGAAGAGTGAAAACTTTACAAAAAAACATAGACAAGCTGATTTCAGAAAAGCATTTGAGGTTGGTTTTCCTGATTCTGGTAATGAGGTACCAGAAGAAGTAGCAGAAATCAGGAAAACCAACCTCAAATGCTTTTCTGAAATCAGCTTGTCTGTGTTTCTTTTGCAAAGTTTTCAATTTTCTTCCTTATTTTTTACTTTTTAGAGTGACTGAATAAAAAGTATTCTTTATTACAAAAATCTTTTTTACTTACATTTTTACTTAAAAACTAAAAAAAAGTTGGGGAAGTCAGCAAATACAGACAACACCTACGTCCAAAAGATAATAATGTAAGTAACAAGATGTCTATATGGCTGAGGAACAAATCAATTTAATAAAAACACACATAAAATGTTAAGCACTTTCACGATCACCCGCTTCTTCAGACCACAATGCATATTACACTAAAAAGCTTAAATATAATAGTTAAACCAATCATAATCAAAAACATAGTCACATGATTCATTCAATGCAATAAACTTCTCTTCTTAAGTACCGGTTTTAAGAAGGCAGCATTATTAAGACCTGGAGGCAAATTGGCTCTAAAATCTATTATCCACCTAACTCTACATACTCAGTATAATTAGTCACATCTCCCTCTCTTATGCTACCATTAATTTTCTGTAAAACTAAAAACTTAAAATTTAAAATTACAAATATAATTTATGTGTTCCATCATCCTCTCCTTCAAAGTCCGATTCGTCTTACCAACATAAAAACTTTCACGGGAACATTTCGCCAAATAAACAATATTGTTTGTTAGATAGTCAGCATAAAAGGTAAAGTCAATGGGACATAGTGTCCTAGGATGCATCACTACACTTACAGGCCAAATATATTTGCAAGCTTTACAGGACCTACAGGCAAATGTACCCTTCCGTTCTGAGATAGTTTTATGCATCTGACTCTGTTTATAACATAAACGCTGTTTCAATGACCTATTGTTCTTGAATGCAAATTTGGGTTGTAGCCCCACAACTTTACCTATATTTGAATCAGTTAATAGTTTGGGCCAATTTCTTTTCACAATATCACAAACTTTATTCACATCACACAAATACGTTAGAGTGACCCTACTAATATTATCCACTTCATCATTATGACTTTCTACTATTGGTTGTTCTAACCTTTCTGAAAAATAGGGCCGACTACTATTGTCCATATTACTTTTGACATCTATAATAGTCCATTCAATATCTCCTATTTTGTACCCTCTATTTAACAGATCCACTCGAAGTGCATCCAGAACTTTCTCTAAGCCCTCTGTATCCGTATACAACCTCATACATCTTAGCACCTGATTCTTAACTATATTCCCCTGAATGTGTCTAGGCTGCATACTTGTATTATGAAGCATATTATTCTTTCTACAGGGTTTCCTGAACATGCTAGTAGAAAGTTGACCTAATGTATTTTTGCTCACAGTTGTATCCAAATAATCTATACTTTCATAAGAGTAGTTCATAGCAAATGTCAAGAAAGATGACTTACTCTCTAAGTACTGCTTAAATTCCAGTAGCAGCTCAGTGGAGCCATGCCAAACAAGAAAGATGTCCTCCACTAAATGTTTGTAGAAGTTGATATGTGACTTGTAATATTTATTTGTGAACACTGACTTCTTTTCCAATTGTGCTAATACAATATTCGTGTAGGTGTTCACACATGCTGTGCCCATCACAACTCCTACTTTTTGTAGGAAATACTCTGTTTCAAATATAAATACATTATTCTCCAATACAAGCTCTAAGAGAGCACATGTCATCACCACTTTAGAATTAGATAGAGCACCCTCTGACACAAGGAATAGTCTAACTCTGTCAATTCCATCATCATTAGGGATAACAGTAAAAAGTGAATTAACATCCAAGGTCATAAACAGGACTTCTTCTACCCCAACATAATTAATAGACCATTCATACAAATCCTGAAGGAAGTGTCTAGTATCTTTCAAGACAGTGCTGATTTTATCTGGAAAGGGCCTAACCTGTTTTTCAATATAGATGGACATTGGCTCAGTGAGCCAACCTCTACCCGAAACAATCGAACGTAAAGGGGGGGGGGGTCAATGGCATCCTTATTTACTTTGGGTAAACCATAAATAATGGGTATCATTGGATATGCCACAGTGAAATATGTGTACAATTTATAATCTATCTGGCTGGTCATAAGAAGATCATAGAAATAAAAATGCAACCTGTTTTCTATCCCTGAGATCTGAAACCTCTGTAAATTCACATATACGTGTGCATCATTCAGCATATTCCACATTTTATTCAAATACTTTGATTTATCTAGGACTACTATCCCCCCTCCCTTGTCTACTAGTCGAATCACCAGACTTTGTGTTCTAGTTAACTGATTCAATGCCTCCATCTCTCCAGCATGTTAAATTAAAAAAGGTCCCCTTCTTTTGTTTTACATCATTACAAGCCCTTATGTCATTTTCATAAATATTAATAAAGGCTTCTAGCGCTGGCCGAAAATCTGGTGTAAACAGACTTGGGTTCTTAAAAACATTAAGTGCTTCATTTTTCACTGGAAACAAAACATTAAGCATAACATTTCTGGCAAACATTCTAAGTTCTAAAATAGTATCAACCAGGTCACTTCTATTGGCAAGAACAAAGGAAAGACCTTTGTTCAGAACATTACATTGTTCATTTGTAAGTTCAAAGGTGGACAGGTTGAATATTAAGTCACCTGCTTGCGACTCTGACTCGCAGGCCCCTTCTGCTTGTCTTCTGGGGCTGAGGTCAGTCTCAATCTCCTCTTTCAACTTTGTGAGCATCCCACCCATTTTTCTTTCTGGATGGGGAGAGCTTCGGCCAAAAAAATAGGACTAGAGGGTTGAGATACTCTGGAGACCAAATCTACAGCCACCAGATTATTCACTCGAATATTTGAGATTGTCTTCAGTCTCACTATTTGAACCTGTTCGTCATTCATTTGACTAGTAATCTGGGGTATATTCCCATTAGTAGTTGACCCATCACTGTCTGCAACAGATTTAATAGGCTCCGAAGAGCTCTGCAATTTATCCGTCAATTCATTTGGATTCAGTTCCAACACTACGGACCTATCTGGCAAGCTGGAAACTAGCACACCAGCTAGTCCTGTTGTATCACAAATGTCTGTATGTTGTTGTCTCTCTTCCAACACATCCACTCTACTAGTGCCTCTACTTGGAGATGAATGTCATTCTTCAGTACAACCTCCTACTGACAGAGCCGTAAGCAGATTGGTTCTGGGCCAAGAAAACACACGCCTATTGCGAAAATCAGCACAGTCGCTTTTTAACTTTTTGGACTTTTCCATCTGTAGCTTATGCTCGTAGATAGAGATTTTATTAAGAAGTTCATCCACCAGTTCTGTGAAAGTACCTTCTTCATATGCTTCACATAATATAGAGAAAAGATCATTAATCTCCTTTGCCAGCATCTCTTCTGGACAGAAGTAATCATTTAAGAGCTGCATATAGTCTATAATTAACTGTAGATTCAAGATTTGCCAGCGTTTAAGTAATTCAGGGATACTATCTCCATAAGATGGCATTTTCAACACATGCAACCCCCTTGGAATTGCTCGATAGTGAATAGCAGCTTTAAAATGAAGACGCTGCCACTGCAGTCTTTTAAATTTGTAGAGCTTGTCCTCTAATGTCCTAAGTAGATGCCGAAATGAATCCATCATATTCACATCTATAGCTGCAACATTATCCACTTCGTCATTCATGGATAAAGCCATTAGTGGATTGCTCTTTAGTTCAAGTAAAGGCAAAACCTTAAATTTATTCAGTCCATTGCATCCAGATCCAACTCAATTTCTGCACCCTCAGCCATGGCTCCACTCACAAATAAGAAAACAATTTCCTGCAATCTAGAAATCTCATCAATTCCAGAGAATTCTTGTTATGTATTAGCAAACTATTTAGCAAGTTAAATATCTAGAACAACAGACCTCTGCCTCAAACATATCCAGGAACAGCAAGCAAATCTGCCAGTTATTTTCTACATTAATCACACAATTTGGTACTAATCACAACAGCTTCTGATACAGTAAAATCAACACTGAGGAACCATTAAAGTAGACCTTCAGGTTTCAAACAGTCAAAACAAATGCCATCAAGGACCTCCTAATGAAGACTAAAAGATCATGGCTCTGCATCATTAATTTCTCGCTTCTATACTACCTGATAAAGCTGGAACCAGTCATTCCATACTCACTTAATATTATAATAAACTGAAGTTTAAACAGACACTTTCCTACTACAAGCAAAACTGGTTCCATTTTGCAAGTATAGAGTTCACCATAAATCAGAAAACTACAGAACATTAAGCATACTAAACCCTCTGTCAAACATATCTGAATATATTGTTCACATCTGACAACTTTTCTGACCAAAAGCAACCTGATCACACCAACTCAACATGGATTCCAAACTGGATGTAGCATACTAACAGTTCTCCTAAAACTTATATAGCAAGCAGCAACCAGCTACAACAAAGAACATTTCATGCCTGCCATTTTCCTGGAGTTCTCCAAAGTATTTGACATCATAAACCACCAAGTTCTTATTCAGAAAATCAAAATCTTTGGCTGCAACAGGTCTTCCCTAACCCAGTTCATATTATACCTTCAATGTTGAACACAGACAGACAACTTGCAAAATATTCAATCTAATTCCTATATAAGTGCCCGTATCCACCTGTCGTTAAACTGTATTACAAGTTTTTATTTTTATCAGTCAGTGGAATGATATAATTGGAAGATTGGAAATTGTGTGACTCAGGTTGATGAATGTAGTGCTTGGCTGCAGCTCGGATGCCTGCATCTTGTGAATCACTTTTTTATTGTCTTTCATTCTATAGTCCAGTGATCTCATAGCTAGGATTGTAGGAGATGGTCCTAAACTAAGACTGCATTCACTTCCAGTAATGCTAATTGTGTTGCTTTGTTTACATGGGTATTGGAGGTGTTTTTCCTTGTGTGCTACACAGTCAGTTTGCAGACATATCAAACGTGCTTATGGTTTTTGGGTTGCAGTTGATCTCTTTACAGCTTAGTCAGAGAAGGCTATATTTAGTGAATTATAGTTGTCCTTATCCAATAATTGCAAGCATTACTGTATAATTAAACTTTAAACTAGTAATACTACCAGACTAGTTATGAGTTTCATTAGAATTAGTTTTATCTTTTCAGTGTTAGGATTTACTGCTGTGTCAGTCACTGCTACCAACAAAGGTCTAATAATTCCCTTTGATAAAAAAAATTGCAAATATACATATTTCCCTGTAATAAACATAATAATAGTAGTAACCAGGCAATAGCCAATCAGGTGAATCCCCTCTTTTTTATCATTCTTAACAAAGCTGATTCCTTATTTTCAGTAAGTACTACTTGATTAGCTGCTGTCTAAAATAACCTCAGAATATCTCCCTAAATACTTCATTTATAAATCATTAGGGTCTACTTGTTAGTTTCCCCTCAAGTGTTTGGCAGTGCCCTGTACAGACACTTACATTGAGTCAACATTTTTCCTGTAAAAGCACCACCACCAGTACCTAGCTGCACAGAGGGCAACTAGTATACAGTGACAAGCACTGCCCCCAGAGTTGCAAACCAGATACTCATGACATTACTTTAAACTCTCACTGCAATTGTCTAATCAATAAAAAAGGCCTGCTGCCATGGATATGAACTTTCCAACTATCTCTGTTACCACATTGGTAGATATGAGCATCCTAAGTCAATGCAGAAATTGACTCATGTTTACTGACAACTAGCTAATTCTCAAACAAACTGATAAGATACGTGAGAGATGCATTTACACACTGGAGTCAAAATACTTAGATAAAAGCATTTATAGTGTCAATCAAGTTGTCAGTAGTACACACCCTGCACCCATCACACAGAGTTCAAAGCAGACATAACACAATACATATGCTGAAGCACTTAAATGAAACCTTCCTAAACCAAAGACCTCGTAGATGAAGTACAAATAACAAACAGCCTCAGCAGCCAGAATGCACTCTTTCAAAACAACACCCACATCAACACATGCAGCCTCACCTCATGGAGCCTTTACTTCTAAGCCCATAAGGCAAGCCACCATACGATAGAACATTCTGGTCACTGAGACTCCATCATAAGACACAATGATGTCCCCCTCACCAGGCTGAGTAAGGAGAAAGTCACGGCCAATTGCTTATCAGTGGTTTAGATCCACCACATTACATATGCAATTAGGTCACTGGACCACTAATACCAGTATTACTCAGTCACGGTCCATGTGGGTATAAATGATCTGAGGCATACCTCCTTAGACTATAAGAATAAAGACATCATGGAACTCTCGGAATGTGTGTCCCAGGCTGGTATAAGCTTAGCAATGAGCAGCATTTTACCTTCTCAAAAGATGATGCCATGATATAAACAGAAAATGACTGACTTTAATAATTGGCTTAGTTTCTGCTGTCATTTGAAGGGGGTGCAGTAGTTCTCCACATATAAGGAGATGACAAACAGATCACGCTGCTTTGCCAGGGATGGTCTGCACCTCTCCCCCCTAGGCTTTCAAATATTGGCTAAAACATTGTCCTCCCCTTAGTGCCTTTTTAGGCAATGCCAAACTGAAAGTACTTCCAACATAGCAAATCAAAACCAGAAAAATCTAAAGGCGTTACTGCTCAATGCTAGGAGTCTAAACAAAAAAACTCTGCACCCTACAAGCTGTCCTCACCCTAGAGAATGTTGATTTCTGTTCAATCACTAAGACATGGTTTAAAGCCATGGAGAGCACACTGGCAGTGCAAGGCTATAATGCCTTCCACACATTTACCCCAGCTACTACAAAGACAGGAGCTAAAGGTGGAGGCATCTCAATTTACAGCAAAAATAGACAATAAACTAAAATTTGACATTCACATATCCATGACCATAAAAAAAAGTCCACAAAAAACTGCAGAAATCTGGCAGAAATAAGCAACTTCTCACCAAAGCAGCAAAGATTTCAATAGCAAATTCCCGCCTTATCTCCACCTTACGTTATGCCTCTCCAATATATACCAACCTAAGGCAATGCGATCTAAATTCGCCACAGGGGCATCCTACTGTAGTCACCACTGTCTCTCACTTGCTGAACTGGGCTGGCTTGAACTCCCTCACCTCCTTCAATGGTATCAACTCTCACTCGCCCACAAACTAGTAAACCATCCACTAAATGTCCCATCCCTCCAGAATCTACTCCAACGCACCACCAGACCACTAAGATCCAGCAACAAAAATCACTTGCAGATCACTAAAGCCAATAACTCTGCTGGTGAAGCACTAGTCTCTTGTGCCATAGCCAAATTATGGAACTACCTCCCACCCACAATTACCTCCATGCCATCACGTACTCACTTCAAAACTTTACTAAAAGTGCACCTAAAAACATGCTGGCTATGCCCTTGCAACTCCCTCTCTAATATCACCCACCCCATCCAACCACTACCTTTCTTTCCACCCCACTAACTACCTTGATTATAGCAAGCTCAGATGCTCATAAGCCTAGTACTTATACAGCAGGAACTTCTTATTGTAATATTTGTTAATATCTGTTATGTACTTCGCAGATAAAGATTCTAGTTGTCTACTGATGTACTATGTTCTTCATCTGTAAATATGTTTGTAATTAATTGCTATGTTAATCAAATTGTCAATCACTTTGTGATCCAATGTAACTACTGTCTGTTTATTTTAACTGTGGAGCTTTTCTCCCCGGGCCTCCACTGAAAATGGATCTACATCCAGTCAGACACTCCCGGTCAACAAATGTAAATAAATAAATAAATAAATAAAAATAAATATACCTCAAGACTGGTCAAACAGGACAATGCACTTGAGCTTCTACATGTTCAGATCACCACAGGCAAAATCCCATAACACTTCCTTGCAAGCTATAAGTCCTCCTCTATTACCCAGGAAACTTATAACATGTATTTAAGCTTACTGGAAGCACCCACCATCCAACTGACTACCACATTCATGGGTGACTTTAATTACCCCACTATTAACGGGGAATCATATACAACACTAAACATGCAGTCACAGAGATTACTAGATTTTGTAAACAAAAACTCCCTGGACCAGATTGTCAATACGCTGACTGGGGGGGGACATACTGGATCTGGTCCTCACTAATGTGGGAGTGTGCTGCATACCCCTCTCATGTAGTATCTTCTCTGGTAAGGTCAGACCACAAAATAGCCTACTTAAACTAAAAATTAAGCCACAATCCAGCTAACCATGTAATGTCTAAGGCTAACTTCCTACTATTAAGTGATAACCTGACAAAATTTCAAGCCCTCATAAACCCTCTGAACTCTGTTGCCTATGCAGAATTGTTCACAGAAACCTTATACAAGCATGTTAATAGCTGCATAGAGGCAGCTGTACCCACCAGTAAGAAGTACAAAATTAACTCAAAACACAAGTCACAGTGGCAGAATCACAACATCAACAGGCTGTATAACAGAAGGAAGAAAATCATGGCAAAAATTAGGAGGTGCAGCACCCAGCATGATAAAAGCACTCTCCCCAAACTAAACAAATAACTCAGCAGGCAAATAAAGTCTACCAAAGCCAAATTTGAGGTAAATTTGGCCTTCTAGGCCAAGGATAACCACAAGGCATTCTTTAGCTCTCTCCGCGGTCTCAAAGGCAATGCACAGTTGTGTGCAGAAATCATTGTTAATGAAGCCACATATACAAAGCCAGAAGATATAGCAGATCTACTGGCAGATAAATTTAACTCTAACTTTACGTCCTCTCCTCCTCAACCATCCCTTAGGAAATACCATCAAATATAATTCCCCCTACTATCACTAGGGAACAGGTCCTCAGTGCTCTCTCTAAGGCCAAGAACTTTTCATTGATGAGCCCCAACAATATCCCAGGATGCCTTCTAAATAGTACACAACATAACCTATCAGGTCTTTTGGAATTGATATTTAACTGTAGTCTCCAAACAGGCTTCATGCCTCATGAATGGAGAGCATCAACAGTCATCCAACTGCACAAAGGTGGGCCATCTACAGACCCTGGAAACTACAGGCCCATAAGTCTTGCTACTCTTATATACAAAGCTATGGAAAGAATTATCATGGAAATAATCAGTAATAACACAGAAAACCTCCAAACACTGGACCCAACCCAATTTGGTTTCATCAAGGGCAAGTCATGCCTACTCAGCCTGGTGGACTTCTTTGAGAAGGTCACCAAACCAATGTATGAGGGCAAAACAGTTCACACTGCCTACCATGACCTGACAAAGGCATTTTACACAATACCTCACTCTGGCATTGTTGACAAACTCAAGAGGTGAGATATAAACTGTTATGTTACACAGTGGATAGCCATCTGGCTAGCAGACAGGACCCAGGAAGTTAGAATTGAGGAGTCTACCTCTCCAAAGAGGCCAGTCACAAGTGGAGTCCCACAGGGATCAGTCCTGGGACTACTCCTTTTTTGCGTTTACTTCTCTAAAGTCATGGCCAATGTCAAGGGCCTGCAGCTGACTACATTTTTAGATGATTGCAAATTAGGAGCAGTCATAGAATCTCCCACTAGCACTAATGTTCTCCAGAAAGGGCTGACAGACAAATACCTTGTGTCAGAGCCAGTAGACATATGTCATCCACCCCTGATAACTATAATATTGACAAATCACCCTTAAGAGTTGACCCAGCAGTCAGCAACTTGGAGACACACATAAACAGTTATCTAGTCTTTGACCATCATGTGTCTACAGCAATGAAGAAATAATTTTATGTTGTGCAACTAATAAACAAAGGTATGTCATGTAGGTCCAAGAAAGTCATTATTCCACTCTATTCAGCATTTATCAGACCTATCACCGAGTAAAATGCCATCTTTGGTATGTACCTAACTAGGCAAGTCCAACAATTGGAACATTTTCAGAGGTTACTCACTAAAAGAATACAGGGCATAAGTAACATGTGCTTTGCAGACCGCCCTACAAGCTGTTGAGGGGAGATCTATGCCTGGTATGCAAGGCATTGTCAGACCCCACCCTGATGAACTTCCTAAATATCTGAAAAACAAACGGCACCAGATTTACCTGTTCTAAAGACTTAAGCCTTGCCTGTAATATAAACAGGACCTGCTGTAGAGACAGGTATGTATCTCAGAGACTACCCCTTCTCTGGAACAGCCTTGCCATCCATGTGAAGGAGAGCTCTTCCCTAACCCAACTCCAATGTAACCTGGATAATTGAATAGGAAATTTATCCAAGGTTTAGAACCTATGACTCTAATGGACACAGACAGCCTGTAAATGCTTTGCCTCCCATATATCTGCTTGTAAATGTTTACATTTATCAAAAGCACTAGAACTTGTCAGAGATTTGGGATGCATGGCTATGCTTAAAAAGGCCCTTGTGGTTGTTAGAGTAGTGCAACTAATGAACCTATAATAAGTAACCATAAATATGCACATTCCTAGAGACGAGGTGAAAGGGTAAGAATCTTCCTTGTATACTTTTACTTTCTTTCTTCTGGTTGATCTTTATTGTAACATTGTTTAAAAATAGGACTGTCTTAGATTGTACCTGCTTGCTTTTCAAAAAACACATTTTTAAAATAATAACTGATTTACTGATATATATATATATATATATATATATAGGTTTACTATCACAATGCCGACGTGCAATTGCACGGCTATGATGTATTCGAACAAGAGATGTTTGAATACTTCATAGTTCGGCAGGTGATGTGAGCGAATGTTACCATTGCGAATAGACTGTGCATTCGCAATTATAACGTTCGCTCATGTGAGGGGATCGCGGTACAGTGCGGTTAGGGAAATACATCCCTTTCCTCACTGTAGTGCGATCTCGGAGTTGGAATATTAAGTTGGGGGGGTGTGTTTAGGCTAGTTAGGTAGGGAGTTACAGGACGGGTGGGAGTGCTGTGTATTGTCGGAAATGTCGTGAGCGACATTTTTGACAATACACAGCTGTTTTCGACATTAGGGAAATACGGAAATGTTCATTTCCGATGTATAAATTCGAAAATTCAGACACGTTTTGTTCTGATTTTCGAATTTATGATAGTAAACTATATATATATATATATATATA
The DNA here is from genome assembly GCF_019279795.1 of Protopterus annectens. NCBI lineage: Eukaryota > Metazoa > Chordata > Ceratodontiformes > Protopteridae > Protopterus > Protopterus annectens. The sequence goes on along the minus strand of NC_056741.1, from coordinate 1,221,065,770 downwards.
TATATATATATATATATATATATATATATATATAGACTGTTTCTATATACTTTGACATCTGTAAATGCACTGCTGGAAGCCTTGCTTGGGGCATATTATGGTAACTTTCTTCTGGTCTGCATTTATGGCTTTGTTTGACTGTATCTGCATGACATACTAACATTTTTTGGTGCATTGCTTTCCATTTATTTCTGCTTTTGCACTATGCCAGCTGCTAGCAATAGACCTGACCCATACTATGGGTGCAAACCTTAGGTATCCTAAGTATACAGAAGTAATTATCTGATGCTGTGCAAGAGTAAAAAGATACTTTATCCAAAAAATGAAAACCAACTCTGTTTGCTATGCTTTTAGGTAATAAAAGTTCATTTTACTTTTGTGTGGCAGCAGTTAGGTATGTTTATATTTTGTTTTCACTACAGTTAGGTTCTGCAATCAATTTTATCTTTTTTAATTCTAGGTATGGCATATTTCATAAAGAGTGTTTGGGAATTAGACATCTGTGTTTGCATGTTGAGGCTTTGCAAGCACTACCATTGATATCATAAGGAAATTATGTCACATGCTAGATGACAATTTTTATTTTTTTTTTTATTTTACATTTGTTGACCGGGCTAGTCCAACTGGATATATGTCCATTTTCAGTAGAGGCCCGGGGCCAAAGACAGATACATTATAACAAAATGTATAAGGTTACAAATACAAAACAGTGTTTGTCAGGTTACAATCAAGTTAACATAGCAGCAGATACAAACATTTTACAGTTTATTACAAGACAAATATTTACAATAATGTGGGACAAAAATATTCACATGAGGTAGATTAAACTTACGGTTTACAATTTCATGAGAGTGGTTGCATAACATTTTACAGTTTATTACAAGACAAATATTTATATTCACATGAGGTAGATTAAACTTACGGTTTACAGTTTCATGAGAGCGGTTGCATAAGAGTCTTGATAAGTTGCTCAAGATAATCTTGATTACTTTTTGCACTTTGTCCATTTTGACCTTGGTTCCGTTTCTCCAACAGAAGCTGGAAAGTCCAACTATCTTGTCCTTCTTATACTGTGGCATTTGTCATAGCTTGTTTATCCACCTTCTATGAATTAGCTACATTATCAAAAATGCATTAAATGTATTTGCATATATCTGTTTCTGTATCTGTCAATCTACATATACATACATATGCATACATACATATACAAAACTCTTAAATGCAAATTCAAAGTAAATGACCCTCCATTTTTACTTCAGACACTGCATATTGACAACAAGCCCCAAGGCATCTTCACTTGCAAAGACTGTGTGGTCTGCTATAACATTTTCACAGGCTCCCGCAATGTTTTCAAACATTGTAACTGTAAAGTTACATTTAGTAGATACTTTGACTGCCACAGATTGAATGTGATTTATGCAGGCACTTGCAAAACTTGTTACTTTTCTATATAGGGAAAACCACTTGAAAACTTTCTGCTTGCATTAAAGAACACAATGCTGCTATAAGAAAAAAAAGATTTTACAGTGCCCTGGCAAAACATAGTGAACTGCATGAAGTTGAAATGTTTACATTTTTTGTGCTCGCGCAGGTTGATATTTTTGTTGGGGATGTTAACTCTTACCTCGCAGTAAGAGAATTAAAATTGTAACTTGTACTCAATGCAAACAATTCCCCAGGCATTAATGACAATCTTAATATCAAATGTGCCTTGAGATGGTTCACATAACCATTCCCCTAGTCATGTTTTTGTTCTTCCTGACAGGTTGCTTACAATTTTATTGTTATATATATATATATATATATATATATATATATATATTCTCTCAAACAAAATCATCATAAATCCTTGTCCATAACAGGTGCTTATATCCCACATGGAAGCAATCATAGTATATCTTTTGCTGGGTAGTGAGCTCTAAAATGAAAAAAAAGAAGCTCCCAATAAACCTAAAAAACCTTAAGATTAGATTTTTTTTTCAAGTAACTTTTTAACACTACTCTCAATAGGTATCAGAGGTAGGTAAAGCTTAAAGATAGGTAAAATTAAATAAAACTAACCTTCTTAAATACAGGGCTGCCTCCTTTATTATTTATTACTAGGATATATTTATTGCCTTTATTACTATGATGCCATATTATTATTTCTATTTTTTATTTTACTTATTTTTTTTAATTTAATTATTAAATTAATTTAAAGATAGATTATTTAATATATATAGAATAATTTTTATTAATGAATCTTGAATTGTCTTAAAAATTTAAAAATCTATTATATAAAATTTATTATATCCTTGTTTTTTTTTGCTTTTGCTGTTTTGCTAGTATGCAATTTTTATACTTTGTACTTTTTTCACTTATTTTTTTACTACTTGCTTTTTTACTCTTTAAGCTGCTGCTGATTTTGTATATTGTAATAAATATGTCTTTAATTAATAGTAAGTATTGTATTTAAGAAATTGTATTTAAAGCGCTAGCTTCTTTACCTCTGATGAAGCTACCTATTGAGAGTAGCGAAACGCTTGGTTGTACTTGAAAAAAAAAAATTTTTTATTAAGGTTTTTGGGGCAGTTTCTTCTTTTGACTTAGGAATTTGATTTTCACTGGTCTGTGGTGCTTTTTTGGTTTGGTGTGTTGTTTTTGCTGGGTAGCATACAACAGCCCCCACAAAAAATATTATTAGGTGATTTCAATATTGACTGGCTCTCTCTTCCCATTAACAACCTCACCCATACCATAAATCTATATTGACTAACACAACTCATTGCCTCTCGCACTCACTTCAACAATAAAAATAACAAGGGTACTGCAATAGACTAGATGCTCACTTCTATACCAGGTAAAAATAACTCCAAGGCCATCTCAGACTCTTTAAGTGACCATCTCTATATATTCATCATAAGAAGGTAAACAAAAATTCAGAAACAATAACATTTTATTGTGGCTCATAATTTCGCACATTTTAACAAAGAAAGATGTATCTCATACTTAAACAGTATAGCTGGACTAATCTAAAGCACCTACCACTCAGTAATGCTGCATCTCACTTTAATAATATATTCTTAAAAATCTTAAATTAACTGGCTCCTCTTAGGAAAAAGTGACCCCCCCCCCCCCCGGCTAATCCAAAAGCACAAGGCACCTCATGGAACATAGAGATCCTGCCTGGAAAACTTGGACCATAAACAAAACTCAGCCAAACTATCAGAAACTGAGAGCTTAGAAAACAGAGCCAAATACCATACTAAATTAGACAAAACAACATATGACACTAACCTACAAAATTAAAACCATCAGAGCCCCAAAGTAATTTGGTTTTCCATAAATCCTCTTATAAATCCTGCCCATTCGACACAGCATTCACCTATACTGAAATCTAATAACTCAATTGACATTGCTAATGACTTTATAAAATTAGTCTCTTCCTCACTCAACAGTTCTACACAAAATAATGCCATGAACATAATGCAAAATCTAACAACTCCCTATAATCTGTCTCTCCCGCCAGTCCCCAATGCTGTAATAAAAAAAACCTACTACTTTAAGTAAGACACATCTCCCTAGCACCAGACAATCTACCTGGTGAATAAGTAAAAATGTCAGCAGAAGAAATAGCTTACCGTGTCTCAATTCTAATAAACCATTTTATCAAAGAATGTCACGTACCTTTACTATGGAAAAAATGTTACAGCCTCCTCATCCACAAAAGTAGTCAGTCTACTGAACTCACCAAATATTGACCCATTGCTGTCCTCTCCCCTATCAAAATTGTTTGAGAAGTACATTCAGACCCAACTCCTACACTGTATCACACATAATGCACTCCTCTCTCTCCTTCACAGCATGCTTTTTGCCCCACCACAGTACCTTCACCACCCTCCGTAACTTTACTAATACTGTTAACACAAAGAGAAATGATGGCAAACTTGTATCTGCTCTCCTTGATCCATCCAAAGTATCAACAATGTCTCCCACCCAATACTCTTACAAAAACTGTCCAGTCTAGACCTTGACAATTACTCTCTATCCTGGTTTTCTAGTTACCTCTCTAACAGACTCTAATGAATAAAATGGTTCACTGACATCTCATCCTTTCTCCCCTTTTCAGGTAGAGTCCCATGAGGATCCATACTGGGACCTATCCTGTTCTGCATCTTTGTTAATAACCTTGATCTGACTGGTAAGAATGCTACCTTAGTACAATACACAGAAAATGCTATCATCATCTGCTCTGCAAACAACCTTGATTCCCTATAAAAACTGACCCAGAATCCTTCACTTCCATGGAAAACTGTCTGACAACCTCCCAGCTATTCCCAAGCCTCAACAAACAAAAAAAAACAAAACTAATTCTCTTCACACCCAAGCACATTGCAATAACGAAAGCATTCTTCATTATTACCTCTTCCGACAATAACAAAATAGAACTTGTCACACAAACCATGCTACTAGGAGTTGGCACAGACAAAGACTTAAAGCTATACTTCCACATTCAACATACAGTGAACAAAATAATACACCAAAAACTAAGGACTCTATAAAGTGCAAAACCCTATCTGTCTAGCACTATAAGATGTCATGATATCCGTCTAACTCAACTAAACAAACTGGATCAGTGCTACAACAAGGCTGCAACATTTGCAGCTGACTTTTCCCATAGATTACATCATGATTATCTAAGCAAACAGTGAATGTCCAAAAGAGTGACCAAAAAAAGATTGATCTTTTAAGGTTGAATCACAAAATGGCATAAAACAAAATAAAAACACTATTTTATGGTGGCTTGCCCCCTTGCACTCCCTTCATGTGGGGCTACTTCTACTACACCCCTGCTAATTATATAACTAATTCTGAGGCGCACAACAGCAGGGAAAAGGCAAATTCTCAGACCCTGCTGTACCATTCGCAGACCAAACGGCAGCTAGCAACACACAGAAAAAAGAACGTTCACTCTTTTGAGTATTTGCAACCTTATGTGTGTGTGTATATGTATATATATATATATGTATATATATATATATATATATATATATATATATATATATATATATATACACACACATATATATATATATACACACACACACACACACACACACAAACACACACACACACACACACAAACACGGGTCTAATTCGGAAGACCGAAATACCACAACACTGACTTTCACAATCCTTAGAAGAGAAGACTGGCAACATCAGAAACCAGACATCCCGGAACACCGACTGCGAACTCTAGGTGAGTAACCACTTGTCCAAAATAAATAAAATTAAACCTGAAGCAAATTAAACCCACCGATGTGGGGGGAGGCTTTACTCCCCACACACCAATAACTAAATATACCAACTCTGAGGTCACACTACCATAGGGGTAAGGGGCAAAGTTCAACATGTTGGCCAAGTGGTTACTTACCTAGAGGTTGCAATCAGTATTCCAGACATCAGTTTTCTGATGTTGTTGGCCTTCTCATCTCGGGATTGTGAAGGTCAGTATTTTGGTATTCCGGCCTTCCAAAGTAGACCCACACACAGACACACACACACACATGCATATTATATATATATATATATATATATATATATATATATATATATATATATATATATATATACACACACACACACACACATATTTATTTATTTTATTTTACATTTGTTAACCGGGCTAGTCTAGCTGGATATATTTCCATTTTCAGTAGAGGCCCAGGGAGAAAAGCTCCAAACAGATATACAAAAGTATAAAATATTGTTACATGGTAAATAAAGGATTAATAAACAAATACAAGAAGTAATTATTACATTCTAGAGATATTAACACTTGAGAAAAGCAACAGTAAAAGTATTTACACTTAAAAGCTCAAACAAATGTAGCACAGTAAGAATCATGTACGTGTTCACATCAGGTAGAAAGATTTCAGCAGTAAGTTGATTAGTTTAAACAGTGTCAGTCTTACTTACATGACTAAGCATTAAAATGTTTGGAAGTTTGCTTAGAAGAGGAAGAAACAGAGGTGAAGAGGGTGGTTAGTCAGGGTTACTACAAGGGCATAACCAGTGCATTTGGAGGTGTTTTTTAAGTTTTTGTTTAAAGAGTGGCAAGGATGTGATTAGAGTTAGTTCATTGGGTAACAGGTTCAAGTTTTTTCCTGCTGTGTTGGTAAACAGAGAGTCAGCCATATTATTAGACTTTGTTATGCTAGCAAGAAGTTTGCTAGAAGAACGTAGGGAATTCAGATTATTATAGGGGATTAAGAGCTTGGAGAGTATAGGGGTGTTATTGGGTTGGTAAAATATTTTGTGGGCAATCGTGAGTTGGGGGATTATCAGATGGTTTTGGAATTCCAGCCAGTCTAGTTGCCTAAGATTAGAACAGTGGTGGGTTCTAAAGGGATTGCCAGTAGCGAATCTGGCAATGTTATTATAGGAAGTTGCTAATTTATTAAGGTTAGTTTTCTTTAGGTTGGTATAAATAGGTTTCAGAGCTGACAGAGGGTGAGAGGCAATCAGTTATGCAGAGAGACTTGAGTTCTACAGGCATAGGAAAGGTAAGAGACATTTTCTGTTACTAATTAGCAGAAAAATGGTGAACAAAGGTATAGCTGTGCAAGGGAGAGAGTTATGAAAAACAGTTCTATAACAGAGAGAGAGATATTTATAAAAAGTGCTAAGGCAGGAAAGGAGGTTTATACAGAGAGTTAATTGAAGGGGCCAGTAGCAAAAGTAGTGATTGACAAAAAGCTGTCTAGTTATTAAAACTCCCAGACTTAACCAGGATCATTCCCTTTTCAACCTTTCATGGGGTGGGGGGTAAGTATTTGAATAGAAAGTACAAGCATAGATAGCAGAGTCTAGTTACAAAACAAAATTGACTAAAAGAAAAAAAAAAAAACTAACTAAGTAGTTTTACCCTTTAAAAAAAAAATAAAATAACCCAAGTATAACAGTAATACAGCCCTTCAGCTCACAGTGGGCTATTATAGCCAAGCCAAGAAGACAAGGCTGGTTTACACCTCCAGGCAGTAGCACTATAGTTAAGATTGATATCTGCTACCAGACAAAACTGCAAAAAGTAGCTCACAAGATAATATATGGTTATTATTAAGAAACACCCTGGTGCTGGGTGCGGTAGAGCAAGGAGAATTAATTAAACCCTCTGTATAAGATTAGCTTAACCAGGCTACCAGCTATAATGAATTTATAATTAGGTAACCACCCTGGAGCTAGTGGGTTTCTACAACCAGTGAGATATGGTTTTCCATAGCCTAAGGTCTGCTGCCCTCTAGTGGTAACCGTGGGGAAAACACTAACTCCACTAGGATAGTAGGAGGAGGGGGGGGTAAGATAGTAAAGAGATGGTTGGAGGGGTAGGTCCGCTGGTGTGCTGGCCCTTACAAATTAATTTAAATTTAATGCACTCCCCAGTAATTTTATATTAACGCACTCACAAGTTTATAGTTAAATCCTAAATATACTGTAGGATAACACCTACACTGTGATTCTAAATGCAGGGGGTCCAGATAGATCCTGTGGGGCTTCTAGGTTGTGTTTCCCTTCTGTTCAGTAGGATTTCATTAGCCTTACAGGGTTTCTAATAGAGGGACCGGCTGTGTCTCAACACAGGGCTTGGAAACTGAAAATGAGACAGAAAGAATGTTAAAATTGTTAGCCAACTAGGTTAAGTTCTATGCAGGAGTGGAAGGTAAAGTGTGGAGGAGGAGTGCAAGTCAGTAGTTGAGTGGAGTGTAGGATACAGTGAGGTATTAGCACAGAGGTATTAGCACAGAGTGTAAGATACAGTAAGGTATTAGCACAAGTATTCAGCTTATATAGTCATATACATTTAAATGTATGGCTCAGAAAAGCAATGCATATATAGCTACTACAGTAAAAAATATGTACTTACTGACTACAAAACAGCATTGACTAAAGAAGCAAAAACTAAACTAAGTAGTTTAACCTTTTAAAAAACAAGAAAATAAACCAAGTGGTATAACAGTAATACAGCCCTTCACAGTCATATCATAATGTAATGTCCAGTATAGCAATTCATATTGACAACAGCACAAATAGCCCAGTAATAATTTCTTAAGTAACAGGTGGATAGCAAGAGTGTAGCGCTCAGTGCCTGAGCCCAAGATTAAATAGGCTGAAGCAAATTAGGCAGCGCTATGGTTAAGGGGTTATTATTTGCTGCGAGAAGCTCACAGTGGGCTGTATTAATTATATAAATTATAGCCAAGAGAGGGACAAGGCTGGTTTACACCTCAGCAGGTAGCACTATAGTTAAGATTGATATCTGCTAACCAGACAAACCTGCAAGTAGCTCACAGTAAGATATAATTAAGTTATAATTAAGAAACACCCTGGGTGCCGGGTAGAGTAGCCAGAAGGGAGAATTAAACCCTCTGTATAAGATTAGCTTAACCAGGTTACCAGCTATAATGAATTTATAATTAGGTAACCACCCTGGATGCCGGTTAGAATAACCGCAAGGGAGAATTAAACCCTTTGTATAAGATTAGTGTAACCAGGCTATCCAAATACCACAGCGTAAGCAGGCTGTCCAAAAAACCACAGCACAACAAAGGGGTTAACAGGATAAATAACAGTCAGCAAGTTGAGAGTTATAGAACCTCAACGGCTAGCAGTAGAATCACAGTGGGGGCTGTGGACTAGGGTCGACAGTAGCATTGGCCATTAAACCCCACGTGTAGCTTCTCAGTATTAAGCTATGGCTCTGGTACTACAGAGAAGAAGGAGAATACCCACAATATATTGCTTTACACTATAAGAATGAAAAATAGGCCATTTAAATCTACATGTAGCCCTCAGTATTAAAATAAGTTCCAGTAGTACTGAGATAACAGAGGATACCCACAGCGTAGATGAGACACCACCATATATACACATATATAGAAAATACCCATCTATCTAGCTCTCTCTCTCTCTCTATATATATATATATATATATATATATATATATATATATATATATTCCATGCCATTTCATACTTGTATAAGAAAATCATAATCACATAGTGCATATTGTGCATTACTGTTTATATACATTGTTCTGTGAGGAGGAAGGCTGCAGTGATGATAAACTAGGCATTTAAAATAGTTGCACCCAAATAACACTGGTTGTACTGCAGAAGTAATTAAGTGGGGGGAGGAAATGGGGAAAATGTACTCAGATACTGCAGGCAAATGTGCTGAATTGTCAAAGAAACATTTGTAAGATAAATAAGATAAATACTGGCATTTTGATGTAATGATAATAATAATTTATCTCAATGACAATACTTGACATATGCATATAAGCAAAAACTGACATGCAAACAAAGGATGTGAGAGGGACATACAGCTACAATGTAACAAAAGGGAGTTAATATTATATACATATCAATATAATGCTGAGCTGAGGTAACACTTAGCAAGGACCAGTAGATACTCTATAGGATAAATGCATACACTGTAGTTATTGCATATGAGATGTATATACAGAGAATTTACACCACCTGCTGTATTCTCCACTTTAGCATGTATGTACAAGAAGAAATGAACCTTACAGCTGTTGTGTTATGCACATCAGAAAGGGACATGTTTTTGCAAATAACTGTTATAGGCACCCATAGGAAAGGGGTTTATCACCTGTAAACATGTAATAGACAAGCATGTGTTGTATAGTCATGTAAATGCTAATAACACTCAGCATACATTAGTGACAAATGACAACACAGATCTGATGACATTTCATGATTTCAAGTTTTCCAATGGTAAATCATACACATCTCATACATCGCTATACTAGGTATGCCCACAATGAATTACAGGGAACCGTAACATAACAGCAATTCCACAGCATCAATACACAAGAAAGTGTCATAACAGAGCCCCAGTCACACTTTCTGATGATCTGGCAGAATGCCATACAGTAAGAAACATTGTATGGAAGCCCTCATGTGCCATAATGCTGTATAGTGTGAAGGAAAGAAGTGCAGTAATAAAGAAATGTTTGGGGTGAAGACAGGCAATACAGACCATAATTATTTCATAAATAAGTAATGCCATACATCAATGAATGACATAATAAACATTTGCATCTTTTCTTTTTCGAAGACATGCCAGGACAGATATCGGAGAGATGGATGCCACCAAAATCTGCATATCAGTTGTGTCATGAAGAACACCCTTGAAGGGTTTACAGCACTTTCCTATCATGAGAGTTATGGATACCTTACCTAGTAGGACAAGGCATGAAAAAGATGGCCCTTTGACTATGCCATAACTATTGTCAATGTGTAAGTCAATGCTGTTAGGCACAGTTGCCTGACAGACAGATGTTACCAAACTCAAACCCCTGCCCCGACTATGATACTAGGTTCTTTGTTGACTTCTGCATTGGCTGCATGTGCTACAGGAGATAGAAATGGAGGCTGTCACAAATAACTGAAATAAATGTGTGAAGAAAGAAAGGAATTACAAATATAATTTCAGCAATCTAGTTTAATCAGAATACTGAAAAGGAGCTATGCATGTTCCTGTCCCCACAACAGTGGCCAGTACAATATCAATGCTTGCCAATAAAGTTGTTTCCATCCTGTAATACAGACACAGCCCCAAAACCAAATCACATTCTACTGGCGTTTATATGCTGTATAAGCCAGTACTCAATGCACAAGCCGTGATATCACTCATAGAATGACATCCCCCGAATAAACATTTGACAGCTATGCAATTACAACATGCAGTTATATGTTATTTTCCAACATAAAAATGGATATAAATAATTAGATGCATTGCCTTTTGTTTAATGTCAGTACATTTAAAGGTTCATAGGTAGGTACTAGGCTATTGGCCCTAGGGCCTATATAAGCCTAGCCAAAAGGTACCCTGGCTTTCTCCACCCAAGAAAATAATTTTCCTGTGCCACTGTTGAGCAGAGCAACAGCAGTGATCCACGGGGTGAATTTCCTATCTCCCATCCAATCATCAAGATTTTTCTTGAAGAGTGCTAATGAAGAGCTTTGTTTGATATAGATAGGTAGTTTGTTCCAGAGTATGGGAAGTCTCTGAGACAGGAATCTATCCCTCCAGCATGTTCTGTTTATTGTGGTGACAAGGTTTAGGTCCCTAGAGCATGCAGCTTGGAGGGATTGGGATTTCTTTAAGTGGAGCATGTCCAAAAGCTTTGGGTTTGACATAGCTTTGTGTGTTAGGCAGAGATCGCCTCTGAGTAGGTGATATGTGATGGAGTAAAGCTGCAGTGTTTTGAGACAGTCTGCGCAGGGCATCTGTTTGAGGACAGTAATCCTCTTTGTGAGGTATTTCTGTGGTCTTTCCAGTTGTTGTAAATGTCTTATGAGGTACATAACAAAAGGGGCATTGTACTTTATAATGGGTCTAATGAGTGACGAGTAGAGGGGAACAATGATCTCTTTTTTCCTGGATGAGAAACCTTTTGTGATGAGGTGTGCCACGTAGAAGGATTTCCTGACTACTGTGGCGATGTGATTATCAAAGGAGAGACTACAGTCCACCTGTGTCCCAAGGTCTCTTATCACACTTTTGGTGTTAAATAAAGTACTGCCTATGTGGTAGTTTAATGGCACAGAGTTTTTACCAAAAGGGATGACAATGCACTTTTTGGCATTGAGCTTGAGGCCATGGCTTTGACACCAGGCATCTGTCTCAGTGAGGCCCTTTTGTAGGATGTCCACATCTTTTGGAGTTTTGATTATAGCTCCTAGTTTGCAGTCATCTGTGAACTTCATTAGCCAAAGACCTTCTGTGTTAGCCTGTACTTCAGAGAAGTAGATACCAAATAGGAGAGGACCCAGGACTGAACCCTGTGTTACTCCACTTGTCACTGGTTTGAAGTTGGATTTGGAGTCTGCTACTTTCACAGTGTGGGTTCTGTCAGTGAGCCATTTGGCAATCCATCTTGTGACATAGAGATTTATACCTAGTTTAGTGAGTTTATCTATAATTCCAGAGTGGGGGAAGGTGTCAAAAGCCTTGGCGAGATCTAGATAGGCTGTGTGAATCACCTAACCCTCATCTACGGCTTTAGTGACCACTTCAAAGAAGTCTATCAGGTTTAGCAGACAAGATATGCCTTTTACAAACCTGAACTGAGTGAGGTCCAGAGTTTGGAGATTACTAATGTCATTGTTTATAAGTTCCATGATCATATGTTCCATAGCCTTGCAGACCAGGCTCATCAGGATAATGGGACGGTAGTTTCCAGGGTCCATGGTGGCTCCCCCTTTGTGGAGTGGGATAACCATCACTGTGGCCATTCAGTGGGCACATAGCCTGAGATGAGGCTATGATTGAACATGGTACTTAGGGGGGATGCCAGTTCATTCTGTAGTTCTTGTAGAATGCAGCCTGGGATGTTGTCAGGTCCCATGGATGCTGTGTTCTTGGCTTTGGAGAGTGTGTTTTTTACCTGTGCAGCCGTGATTACAGGAACTTTGCATTCTTCAGGTATAGATATGGGCCCTTTAGGGGATGAGAGGGAGGTAAAGTTAACACTGAACCTATCTGCCAGGGTATTGGCAATAACAGTTGGTTCTATATATTTAGTGCCATTGTGCTGTAACTCAGAACAGATCTGAGTGTTGCCATTGAGATTCTTGACATAGCTATAGAATGCTTTGTGGTTGTCTTCAGAGACAGTAGCAATTTTGTTTTCATAACTAGCTTTGGAGGATTTTATGAGGAATCTCAGCTTCTTACTGAGGCTGACCAGGGAGTTCCTCCAATCATGGGATTTTACTCTTTTGCAACAGTTTCTTTCTTCTGCTGTAGAGTTTTTTTTATTGCAGGGGACCACCAGAATGGCTTCCTTTTTTTGAAGGATAGCATCTTAGTTCTGTTAAAGATTGCATGATCCATGCACTCATGTAAGTGCTTATAAAGTGTATTTGTGTAGGATTCAGCAGTCATACTTCTATTGTCCGTCAGCATGGGTGTCGTGAAGTTTGCCACTTCTGTCTTAAGAAGTGTGAAGTTGGCTTTGGAGAATTTTTTTTATGGTGGTTTCCCTAATGGGGGGTGAGGGAGGGATGTGGATGTCTAGTGTGATTAGCTTGTGGTCGGATCTGACCAACAAGGAACTGACCTCTGGTGTGGAGCACCGGTTGCCTATGTTGGTAATAACCAGTTCTAGGATATTGCTGCCCCTGGTGGGGGTGTGGATAAGTTGATCCAAGGCATTGGAATTTATGAATTCCAGAAAATGTTGAGCACAAGAGTTGGTACATGAGTAGTTTTCCCAGTTAATGGTGGGGTAGTTCAAATCACCCATTATTAGGGTGTTATGTTGTACCCTAATATTTTCCAGTGTATCAAGAAATGAGGAGTGGGAATCCTGGGGCATGGTGGGTGATCTTTAGCAAGATACAATTTGGATTGCGGTCTTGCCCAGAGTTAGTTGCACTTGGATAATCTCGGATGCATTATGCTGAGCAACTAGCCTGGAGGTGTGGATATCCTTAATGAATATGGACACATCTCCACCTTTAGTGTTTCGGTCCAGGTTAGGTGGCCGAAAGGTGTGGTATGAATTATAGCCTGGTAATGCAGGGGTAATCTCTGGAGCCTTGAACCAGGTCTCTGTCACTGCACAGATGTCGATGTTCTCCATTTTAAGGAGTGCCTCGAGTGAGTACATTTTGAGGTTTAGACTTCTAGCATTGAGTAGCAATACCCTCAGATTTTGCTTGCTTTATATAATGTTACCCCTTTTCAGGAACTGAACAGCAAGCTATAGAAGTCTACTGACTAATGACATGTTAATGAAACACAAATGCCGCAGCAGAAGTCTTAACGCACGTGTGACACTCCACCTATGCTAAGTCATTATATCATATGATTGTGTCAGAAACAATCCCTTTGAGATAAAAGGGAAGGTGGAGGCCTCTCCCACTGTAAATGGATACATTATAACTGTGGTGGATGCCATTCATTCATTACAGTATAAGGCCTAACAATGCTAACAGTCACTGAATGTGGAGGTTGAACACATTAGCATTTGCCTACAGAAAATAAATGATATAGTAAAGAATGAATGTGCCCCGGTAGAAGTATCACTACAGTTTTGAGATACTTCAATATTTCAAGGCATTATATCATGTTATTGCTACAATTGACATGTTCACCTGTAATTGCTGTAGTAAGGCAACAACATATAGGATATTATCTCATTTTCTTGTGCCAGAGGAGAACATTTACTACAAACGTTATTTAAGGAAAATGTAATCACATGTCATTGTTACTCATCATTACTCTGAATAAATGCACAACTACGTGAATAATTATCATAACTTTTTGTAAGAGGAATCAGCATCTATACATGTACACAGCAGATGTGTTTGATAACAGTGTTAGTGACATGTATAATCATAGTATGACTGACACAATGTAGTCCGAGCAGTAATGGCTGCATTTGAGCTAACTAAAATCACAAGTTAGAGCTTAGTGCTTGAATGGAAAGCACCATATGACATGTTTCTATACAACTGTGACAGTGTACAGAGAAGAATTCTGAATACAAGTGAGGCATACAGTATCTATGAAGGGATGGCATCAGCTATACCTACTTGAATCTACAGCCCAACACAGACAAGTTCACTCCCGTGAGATTCAAACATCTTACCTACCTAGTTACATAATCTGTAGGTCATTGCATTCAATGCACATGCCATAGTAGAAATCTGTCTGTAAGTTAGACATGCAGCATCTTTGAGGGGATAACATCGTCACTTTGTTGTAGAAACACTGCTATGGTTAAAACTCAGTACACTGATGATGGATTAAGTTCTTAGGCAAGACACGTCACTTGAGTGGAATGTTAAACATTGCAAGCATGAGTGAAAGCATTCAGTGTATTATGGTCTCTACCCAAATATGGTAGTCAGTGCTGTATTTGAACCGCCTACCTAACTAGTTATACATTTTAGAGATCTCTGCTTGAACTGCAAGTGCCACAGGAAAAGTATGACTTCTATAATGTGAAAGTGCACTTTAGAAAGAATGACTTCATTAGTGTGTTGCAGAAAAGATGTTCTTGTGAAAGGTAGGATAAGGTGATGGAAAATCCCAGGATGCAAACAATTCCCTTACCAGCCTCAGTAAGAAACTGAGATCCCTCATAAAATCCTCCAAAGCTAGTTACAAAAATAAAATTGCCAAAGATTCCAAAGACAGCCACAAGGCAATCTATAACTATGTCAAGAATCTAAATGGCAATGCTCAGATCTGCTCTGAGCTAAAACAGAATGGCATTAAATATACTGATCCCAAGGATATTGCCAATATCCTGGCAGATTGATTCAGTGCCAACTTCACACCCCCCCACCCCCTAAATGGCCCATCTCAATACCGAAATATTGCCAAATTCCAGTAATAATGGCCACACAGGTAAAAAACGCACTCTACAAAGCTAAGAATACAGCATCCATGGGACCAGATGACATCCCGGGCTGGGTACTACATGAACTACAATATGAGCTGGCACTTCACCTAAGTGTCATGTTTAATCATAGTCTCACCTCAGGTTTCGTGCCCACTGAGTGGTGCAGAGCTACAGTTATCCCACTCCACAAGGGGTGATCCACCTTGGATCCCGGAAACTACCATCCCATCAGTCTGACAAGCCTTATCTGCAAGGCTATGGAGCGTATTATCATGGAACTTATAAACAAAGACATTGGCAACCTTCAAACACTGGACCTCACCAAGTTTGGGTTCGTGAAGGGCCGATCTTGTCTCCTGAACCTGACTGACTTCTTCGAATCAGTCTCCAGAGCCATGGACAAGGGTAAGGTGGTCCACACAGCCTATCTAGACCTCGCCAAGACCTTTGACACCATCCCCCACTCTGGAATCATAGATAAACCTACTAAGCTGGGCATTAATCCCTACATCACCCAATGGGTTGCCAACTGGCTTACTGACAGAACCCATACTGTAAAAGTATCCGACTCCAAATCCAGCTCCAGAAAAGTGACAAGTGGAGTACCTCAGGGTTCAATCCTGGGACTGCTCTTGTTTGGCATCTACTTCTCTGAAGTACAGGCCAACATTAAGGGACTCTGGCCTACAAAGTTTGCAGATGACTGCAAACTGGGAGCCATTACTGAATCCCCAAATGATATGGATACTCTACAAAAGGGCCTTACAGAAACAGATACTTGGTGATAGAGCCATGGGCTCAAGCTCAATGCCAAGAAATGTATAGTTATCCCCTTTGGGTAAAAATATGTACCCTTGAATTACCACATAGGTGGCAGTACACTAAACACCGAAAGTGTGATAAGAGACTTAGGGACACAGGTGGACAGTGGTCTCACCTTCAATAACCACATCACCACAACAGTCAGGAAATCCTTCTATGTGGCACACCTCATCACTAAGGGCTTTTCATCCAGAAAAAAGGAGGTCATTGTCCCACTGTACTCATCCCTCATTAGACCCATTATAGAATACAATGCCCCATTTGGTATGTACCTCTCAAGACATCTGCAACAACTGGAAAGGCCGCAGAAATACCTCACTAAAGAATCACAGGCCTAAAGCAGATGCCCTACGCTGACCGCTTTAAAAAACTCCAGCTATACTCTGTCGCACATAGTCTACTCAGAGGCGATCTCTGCTTAACATACAATGCCATGTCAAACCCAGAGCTGTTGGACATGCTACACTTAAAGAAATCCCAATCCCTCAGAGCCACATGCTCCAGGGATCTAAACCTTGTCATCACAATAAACAAAACATGCTGGAGGGATAGGTTCCTGACCCAGAGGCTCCCCAGACTCTGGAATAGATTGCCCATACATGTCAAGCAGAGTGCCTCTTTGGCCCTCTTCAAATGGAACCTTGACGATTGGATGGGAGGAAGGAAATTCACCCAGGGGATCACGTCAGTTGCCCTGCTAGACAGGGGTCCAGGGAAGTAAATAGTGTGGGAAGAAACAACCAGGGAATTGTTATGGCTAGGCTTGTATAGGCCCTAGGGCAGATAGCCTAGTACCAACCTATGAACCTATGAACCTATGGCTGAGTCATCTATCAGTTTAAAATGATGTTTCTCCAGAGTGGAAGCTGTATGATGAGACATGCTCACCTGACTCTATACACCTTCCATCACACACAAGCACACAAGCACACACACACACACACACACACACACACACACACACACATACGATTCCCACACTGAGCATTAAACCTCCTAGCTATCTAGTTACACAATTGAGAGAACATAGTCCTATTGGAAGTGCTGCAGGTGAAGTACAACTCTGAAGGGGAGAGAGCGCACATTTGACAGGATGACCTCAGCATTATTTTGTAGAGAGGATGCTTCTGTTAAAAAGTGGGATAAAAGAGGAAGTGAACATAGCACCAAGCACTACCTGTTGCTATACCCATCAACACACACACAAGTTTCCCATGTTGTGTATCAAACCTTCTACCTCCAGTTATGCAATCTAGACAGCACAGTATTATATAAACAAGCCATACAATAGAAGGAGGAAACTAGTACAGAAAACAGTAAAATCCCAAGAAGGGAAGACATCTCTGATCAGTATCAGCAAGAAACTATGATCTACTTCTCTGAAGTACAGGCCAACACTAAGGGACTCTGCCTAACAAAGTTCGTAGATGACTGCAAACTGGGAGCCATTATTGAACCCCAAATGATGTGGATACTCTACAAAAGGGCCTTACAGAAACAGATGCTTGGTGCCAGAGCCATGGGCTCAAGCTCAATGCCAAGAAATGTATAGTTATCCCCTTTGGAAAAAACATGTACCCGTGAATTACGATATAGGTGGCAGTACACTAAACACCGAAAGTGTGATAAGAGACTTAGGGACAGTGGTCTCACCTTCAATAACCACATCGCCACAACAGTCAAGAAATCCTTCTATGTGGCACACCTCATCACTAAGGACTTTTCATCCAGAAAAAAGGAGGTCATTGTCCCACTGTACTCATCCCTCATTAGACCCATTATAGAATACAACACCCCATTTGGTATGCACCTCTCAAGACATCTGCAACAACATGAACCTATGAACCTATGAACCTATCCCTCATAAAGTCATCCAAGGCGAGCTTCAAAAGAAAAATTGTCAAGGACTCCAAAGATAGCCACAAGGCATTCTTTAGCTATATCAAGAATCTAAGTGGCAATGCTCAGATCTGCTCAGAGTTAGTGCAGAATGGCACAAAATACACTGAACCGACCGATATCGCCAACATCCTGGCAGACAGGTTTAGTGCAAACATCACCCCCCTCTCATCCCCAAAAGGGCCCATAACCATACCAGAAGAATGTAGAGCCTCTGAAATCACAGACACTCAGGTTAAAACAGCCCTCTCCAAAGCCAAAAACACAGCATCAATGGGACCGGACAGTGTCCCAGGCTGCGTCCTACATGAGCTCAAAGATGAACTAAACCCTCACATAAACACACTGTTCAAACCCAGCCTCTCCACAGGCTACACACCCATAGACTGGCGCACAGCAACAGTTATTCTGCTCCACAAAGATGGAGCCACAACAGACCCCAGGAACTATCGCCCTATAAGCCTGACTAGCTTGGTCTGCAAGGCTATGGAGCACATCATCATGAACTCATTAACAGAGACATTGGAAACCTCCAAACACTGGATCCAACCCAGTTCAGCTTTGTTAAGGGCAGATCATGCCTCCTATACCTGGTGGCCTTCTTTGAGACAGTTACCAAGGATATAGACGAGGGAAAGGTGGTACACACAGCCTACCTAGACCTCACAAAGGCCTTCAACACCATTCCTCATTCTGGTATTATAGACATGCTCACCAGCCTGAACATAAACCCCTACATCACAAGATGGGTTGCCAACTGGCTCATGGACAGAACCCACATGGTGAGAGTTGCAGGAGCTAGGTCCGACTCTAAACCGGTTACAAGTGGAGTTCCCCAGGGCTCAGTCCTAGGATCCTTCCTGTTCAGCATTTACTTCTCAGAGGTACAGGCAAGCACAGGAGGACTATGGCTGACCAAGTTCACAGACTGCAAACTAGGGGCTATAATTGACTCTCCAGCTGACACAGACATCCTCCAAAAGGGTCTCACTGAGACGGATACCTGTTTTCAAAATTATGGCCTCAAGCTAAATGCCAAAAAGTGCATAGTCATCCCCTATGGAAAAAACAAAGTACCCACAAACTACCACATAGGTGGTAGTCCCCTAAATACGGAAGACATAATAAGGGATCTTGGGACCCAAGTAGATAATAATCTCTCCTTTGATAATCACATAACCCTTTTGTGATTAGGTGGGCCACATAGAAGGATTTTCTAACCACTTTGGTAATGTGATTATCAAAGGAGAGATTACTATCTACTTGGGTCCCAAGATCCCTTATTACGTCTTCCGTATTTAGGGGACTACCACCTATGTGCTCAACCTATGAACCTATGAACCTATGTGGTAGTTTGTGGGTACTTCGTTTTTTCCAAAGGGGATGACTATGCACATCTAGATCAAAAGAGGTCATTGTGCCCCTCTACTCATCACTCATCAGACCCATCATAGAGTACAACGCCCCATTTGGGATGTACCTTACAAGACACCTGCAACAGCTGGAAGGATCAAAGAAGTACCTCACCAAGAGGATCACTGGCCTCAAAAAGATGCCCTATGCAGCTCGACTGAAGAAACTCCAGCTGTACTCGGTTGCATACCGCCTACTCAGAGGTGATCTCTGCCTGACATACAAGACCATGTCCAACCCAGAATTGATGGACATGTTCCTCCTAAAGAAAACCTTATCCCCTCAAGCCACACACTCTAGGGATCTAAACCTCATCACAACAATAAATAGGATGTGCTGGAGGGATAGATGCCTGTCCCAGAGACTTCCCATGCTTTATAACAAGATTCCAATCTACATTAGGCAGAGCTCCTCACTAACACTCTTCAAGAGAAACCCTGACGAGTGGATGGGAAACAGAAAGTTTACCACGTGGATCACTTCAGTGGCTCTGCTGGACAGAGGCACAGGGAACTAATCTAAGGGGGCAGCGAAGGCCAACACATTCTGACTAGGCTTATAAATGCCTTCAGGCAGATAGCCTAGTACCTACCTATAAACCTAAGTGCCACAGGAGAAGTCTGGCTCTTAAGGGGGGAGAGAGTGCACTTTTGACAGGATGACCTCATCATTGTGTTGCAGAGAGGATGTTTCTGTTAAAAGTGAAATAAAGTGCAGAGGGTGGCAGGTACAAAGACAAATGCATTCTTCTCAGAGGAAGTGGACTCAAAAACTTTGGCATTGAAACACCTGTCACTATACCCATCCACCTCCCAGAGAAACACACACACACACACACACACAACTTTTCCATAGTGGGAATCAAACCACCTATCTAGAGAGAACAGCACTACTCACTAGTGCCACAGGAAAAGTCTGAAGTTAGTGATATTAAAAATCACAGGTGCAATTGCTAAAAATCCACTGTTTGGAACAGATGTTACTTTGCATTACAGGTTTTGGGACAAAATGCATATATACAGGAAAACATAAGAGCAATGTGATTGTCCCATGTAATGACATACTTCTCTACTAAGATTTATATATTGTCCATTGCTTTACTTTGAGGGACATGTGTCTATTACACTGTATTGAATGCTAAAGAAAAATCACAGTTGTAAACCTGTGGTTTATCAATCATTCCTGCGACTTTATTCCAAGCTGATTGCACAATTGTCTCATCTCATGTTTGCAAAATGTGCATTTACAAGACAAACAGACACTTCCTATGCATTACAGTGCACTGCAGAATAACAGTGATGGATTATGTGTGAATTGGTTAGTCAACATTGTAACGTGGTTGCAAGTGTATCCACTGGAGAGCAGACATACATTAAGAGACTGAATTAATTGAGTCAACATCACTCTGAAATCAAGATAACTTGTTGTCAAAATTCACTTCAGACATATAAATGTTGTGCTACTAAACAAAAAACTAGTTGTTGTACTTTTTTGTACTGTCTGCCTGAATAGCAGTGCTGCCAAGTAATGGCAAAGTATTAGCACATGCATAATCATACCCTGAGGTGATAAACTTGAATGGGAATTAACAGTTGTCTATGGTGCTCTTTGCTGACTTTCACACAAAGAAGCATAATGCACATACAAGTATATATGAACCTGCTGGAATGCAAATCAGATGTGTTATGGTCATGTTTCATGTGTAACGACTTACACATTTGCCATGACAATTGCATTTAGTCAATCCTTATATGAATGCTATAAGTGTATTATGAAACACATGAGGGATCAGAAATAATTTCTGGTAGAAACATGGTTTCTGGAAACATTTTGGAATCAAAGTGATTTACTGAATGACACAGAAGTGGTGAGAAAAAACAAGCCATTGGTGACAGGAATATACAATACAGCCATAATAACACATTAGTGCATTTTTTATTTCTGCACATATTTCTGTGGTGTTGCTGTTTGCTTTTCCATCATAATTATTCAGGCAAGACCTGTATAAGACAGGCTTCATAACAGGGAGCTGGCACATTAATATAGCAGCAGGATAATGATGTGTTAAAGAAATGTGTAGCCAACATTTACAGACACAGGAATCATATAAACAATTCAAAAACATTTCTGTATGCATCTGGATTTGACCCTTGAGAGCATTCCAAGAAAAAGCTTAACACTGGAGTATTATCTAAACAAGCTACATACGAAGATATGCCTCCCAAAGTTCCCAAGTGACAGCAGAGTTCAGAAAATGAGAATGCATGTATTACTCTTCATTACTCTATGCATGTATTACTCTTCATTACTCTATGCATGTATTACTCTTCATTACTCTATGCATGTATTACTCTTCATTACTCTCGTGACAACTGTAAGCTGTACATTCAACCCTTCAGCTTGCTGAAAGGTAGATTAAATGGACTATACATAGCTAAGCACAGCAGAGGGAAGGGTACAAGGGTAATGCAGCCAAAGATAAGATTTTGCCATAAGTTGTGTATGCCCGTTTAGCCTCAGTTACAGTTGGCGCTCAGTGTCAGACATTATGTAAATGCAGAGGAGGAAGACTAATGACACAGACGGGAGAAGATACATAGACAAGGGAGAGAGGGAGGCAGGGACCAAGTAGATTATGACAAAAGCAGGATAATGGTGACTCATAATGATATTTAGCCATACCTCTCAAACTTAGGACAAGAAATCTGGACAAAGCCTAAAATAATGGGGGGACAAAAGCTAAAAATAGGGACAAATTTTAAATAGTGCTCATGTAAACTTAGAAGCTGCTAGAATAACATCATTTGTGTTAGCATATGTTTTCTGATGGGTAACCGTAAGTTCACCCTGGGGATTCCACCAGTGTCCCTCTTATGAAGTCTGAAACTTAAATGAGTGCCATTATATAGTAAATTCAGTCCTTAGTGATTTGCCAAAAAAAAAACACAAATTGTATGAGGAACAGATCAAAAATATGAGGTAAAAATCTGGACATTCAGTGAAAATTTGCACATTTGAGAGTTATATATGTAGCCACCAGCTACACATAAAATAGTCCGAAACACCTAGGTAATGCCTGGATTAGAACCTCTGACAGTAATACAAGCTTGATCTATTCATACAAACATTATCTTATCACTCCACAAAGGAATCATTACTGTGTATTCTATAAATAACACAACTGAAGGACAGTGGCAACTTACTAAAGCAGAAGGGGTGAACAGAGAGAGAGAGAGACAGAGACAAATGGAGAGAGGAATAGCAACAATAATTTTTGTGGGACATGTAGGACCATCAGTATGGTGTGTTACTTTTAATTATTACCTCATAGTAAGCTGTCGTATTCTGTACAATAAGGTGTTTGTATAGGAAGCAAGAAGGGGTAGTAGAGTGCAACCAACATTAAAATAAGGATAAGGTTGGCTTAGTAAGTCTCCCTGCTAGAGTTGCAATATTTGCAAATGATGTCTTACTGCGCTCTTCTAATGGTATGTGAATGAAATGTAAATGGAGAGAAATACACATTTGTAGTTAACAATGTGATAGGAATATGAAATGTAATGAAATAATTTGACCTACAGCTGTAATTAAACCCATGACACTATGGAAAAGCATCAAGTTGTCCATAAATAAGTGACTTATTGCAACAAACCACATAACAACATTTAGGGCATTACATCTAGCAACCTAAGAACTGTTACAGTAACTGTTTCACAGTACTACCTTCAGTCTGCCCTTACTATGTATTCCTACAGCGCAGCAGATATAAACACATTTGCACAAAAATAACCAGAATACTAAAGCTGAAATTAAAATCTTCAACTTTTGCCATAGGAAATATAAACAGCATTCACCATCACTCAACACTGATGTGTTATGCCAATCTCTGTGCAAATGCTGAGGACAAAAAAGTGAAGTTTTTTCTATGGGCCTTTTCTGGCTGTGTGTATTGTGTGCAATCCTATTTTTTGACCAGACTAAATGTGTGAAAAATGGGTTGCTAGAACAGTGATGAAAATGGGGGCAAGCAGAGGGTAGGACAAAGGGAAAAGTATACAGGAATTTTCAGGAGGATGGTGGGAGAACACCAATGCTATCAACTTCTTCAAAACACAAATGTAGAATTGTACAAAGACTGTCATCATTTTAAGACCTGCTACACCTGGGATGGGTGACACAACAGAATAATATTGTATATCCAATAGTACCAAATGAAGAGTGTCGGTAAGACACATATAAGAAGTGGAAATATACGAACAGGGCATCATTTTTTTGTGTGGAACAGATGCCTATTGTCTGTACTCTTCTGTAGAGAGAGGAATGTTGAGGAAGGGGCTTAGGAATGTCAGGGTCAGGTTGGTAGGGTAGGATAGGAAGCAGCTGCAGACATACAGGATATGCAAGCAAGTCAGGGATGGTGATGGACAAAAAAAGTTGGAGGACATCATTATTGAGAATAGGTAGGGGACATCGGAGGCACACCCATGTCCAGCTTGAGAATCTAGTCCTCACCCACAGAATTATCACTGTCTACTGTGTCAGCTGTCTGTGTCGGTGCCAGATGTGGTATCATTTTTGCAATCTGACACAACACCTTTTCAACCCTGCTGATTCAGGCAGTGAGGCCTCTCCCCATTATATACTCCATCAGCCCTGTCAGCTCCTGCTGGGTGACAAAATCACCACCTCCACTCGTAATGCTCCCAGAGGGTACCACTACACTAGCAGCCTGGGCAGAGCTACCTGATGCAGATGGAGCAGATAAGGCAGGGGTTGTGCAGGCAATACTGATAGGTTGTAAACCTGAAGTGCTGGTGTCTGTACAGCTATCTTTGGAGGCATGGCAGGCTGATCCACAGTGGTCAGTCTACCTCTCTGTGCTGCTGGTCATTTTGTTTTCAGGGACAAGGTATGCAAACAACAAAATGCTATAAATTAGAAAAAAGTAAAACAAAATAAAATAAAAAGAGATGGGGGCAGACAAAAATAGAGAGACTTAGATCCGTTGCATGTCATATTTTTTAATACTATTTTTTTTTTTCAGTAATCAACAAACATGAAAAATGACTACTGTACACCTTTGCAATATCAAGATATGACAGGATGGAATTAATGTGTCATAACATAAAAAATTCACTACTAGGATATAAGAAATAGCAGATTTTATTTCCCTATGCTGTATAGAATATATGCATTCACATGTAATAACTGCACTTACCATTAATGAATTGTTCATGATGTTCATTATTGCTGTTAGTATTTCATAGGTTCATAGGTAGGTACTAGGCTATTGGCCCAAGGGCCTAAGTAAGCCTAGCCAACAAGGTTCCCTGACTTACTCCACCCAAGAAAGTTATTTTCCTGTGCCCTTGCTGAGCACAGCCACAGAAGTGATCCACAGGGTGTATTTCCTATTTCCCATCCACTTATCAAGATTTTTCTTGAAGAGTGCTAATTAGGAACTTTGCTTGACATAGATGGGTAGCTTGTTCCAGAGTATGGGAAGTCTCTAGGACAGGAATATATCCGTCCAGCATGTCCTGTTTATTGTGGTGACAAGGTTTAGGTCCCTAGAACATGTAGCTCGGAGGGATTGGGATTTCTTTAGGTGTAGCATGTTCAACAGCTCTGGGTTTGACATAGATTTATATTTTAGGCAGAGATCACCTATGAGTAGGCGATATGCTACAGAGTAAAGCTAGAGTTTTTTTAGACGACCAGTGTAGGGCATCTGTTTGAGGCCAGTAATCTTCTTTGTGAGGTACTTCTGTGGCCTTTCCAGCTGCTGCTGCAGATGTCTTGTGAGGTACATTCCAAAAGGGGCATTGTACTCTATAATGGGTCTAATGAGTGTCGAGTAAAGGGGAAAATTGACCTCTTTTTTCCAGGATGAGAACCGTTTTGTGGCGAGGTGTGCCACGTAGAAGGATTTCCTGACTACTGTGGCGATGTGATCATCAAAGGTAAAACTACTGTCCATCTGGTTCCACAGGTCTCTTATCACACATTTGGCATTAAGTAGACTGCCGCCTATGTGGTGGTTGCCAAAGGGGATGACGATGCACTTTTTGGCATTGAGCTTGAAGCCATGGCTCTGACACCAGGCATCTGTCTCAGTGAGCCCTTCTGCAGGATCTCCACCTCATTTGGGGACTCAACTATGGCTCCTAGTTTGCAGTCATCTGCAGACTTCATTAGCCAAAGGCCTTCTGTGTTAGCCTGTACTTCAGAGAAGTAGATATCAAACAGGAGAGGTCCCAGGACTAAACCCTGTGATACTCCACTTGTCACCAGTTTGAAGTCAGATTTGGAGTCTGCAACTTTTACAGTGTGGGTTCTGTCAGTGAGCCATTTGGCAACCCATCTTGTGACGTAGGGATTTATATCTAGTTTAGTGAGTTTAGCTATAATTCCAGAATGGGGATGGTGTTGAAAGCCTTAGTGAGGTCAAGATAGGCTGTGTGAACCACCTTACCCTCATCTACAGCTTTGTTGACTGCCTCAAAGATTTCAATCAGGTTCAGGAGGCATGATCTGCCTTTCACAAACCCGAACTGGGTGGGGTCCATAGTTTGGAGGTTACCAATTTCTTTGTTTATGAGTTCCATGATGATATGTTCCATGGCCTTACAGACCAGGCTCATCAGGCTAATAGAGCAATAGTTCATGGGATCAGTGGTGGCTCCCCCTTTGTGGAGTGGGACAGCTGTTGCTGTGCACCATTCAGTGGGCACAAAGCCTGATGTGAGACTATGATTGAACATGGTGCTTAGGTAGGGAGCCAATTCGTTCTGAAGTTCGTGTAAAACGCAGTCTAGGATGTTGTCCGATCCCCACGGATGCTGTGTTTTTGGCTTTAGAGAGTGCAGCTTTTACCTGCATAGTTGTGATTACAGGGACTCTGCATTCTTCCTGTATAGATATGGGCCCTTTAGGGGGTGAGATGGGGGTAAAGTTAGCACTGAACCTATCTGCCAGGATGCTGGCAATATCAGTTGGTTCTGTAATTTTCATGCCATTGTGCTGCAACTCAGAGCAGATCTGGGAGTTGCCATTGAGATTCCTGACATAGCTATAGAATGCTTTGTGGTTGTCCCTAGAATCAGTGGTGATTTTGTTTTTGTAGCTAGCTTTGGAGGATCTTATAAGGGATCTCAGCTTCTTACTGAGGCTGACCAGGGAACTCCTCCACTCATGAGATTTTACTCTTTTTTGCAACAGTTTCTTCCTTCTGTTGTAGAGTTTGTTTATGGCAGGGGACCACCAGATTGGCTTCCTTTTTTTGAAGGATAGCATCTTGGTTCTGTTTGGGATAGCACGATCCATGCACTCGTGTAAGTGTTTATTAAGTGCATCTTTGTAGGATTCAGCAGTCGTAACTGTATTGTCCATCTGCATGGGTGTCGTGAAGTTCGCCACTTCTGTCTTAAGAAGAATGAAGTTAGCTTTGGAGAAATTTTTTTATCATGATTTCCTTAATGGGAGGTGGGGTCGAGATGTGGATATCTAGGGTGATTAGCTTATGGTCGGATCTGACCAACGAGGAGCTGACTTCAGGTGTGGAACACCGGTCACTCATGTTGGTAATGACTAGGTCTGGGATACTGTTGCCCCTGGAGAGGGTGTGGATAAGTTGATCCAGGGCATTGGAATTTATGAATTCCAGAAAGCGTTACACAAAGGAGTTGGTACATGGGTAGTTTTCCCCGTTAATGATGGGATAGTTGAAATCACCCATTATTAGGGTGTTTGGTTGAACTCTAATATTTTTCAGTATATCAAGAAAAGAGGAGTGGGAATCCTGGGGCATGGTGGG
Organism: Protopterus annectens; assembly: GCF_019279795.1. Taxonomy (NCBI): domain Eukaryota; kingdom Metazoa; phylum Chordata; order Ceratodontiformes; family Protopteridae; genus Protopterus; species Protopterus annectens. The sequence continues at coordinate 1,221,038,396 of NC_056741.1, read as the reverse complement.
GATCTGTAGCAAGCTACAATTTGGACTGCAGTTTTGCCTAGAGTTAGTTGCACTTGGATAACCTCGGATGCATTATGCTGAGCAACTAGCCTGGAGGTGTGGATATCCTTAATGAATATGAACACACCTCTGCCTTTGGTGTCCCGGTCCAGGTTAGGTGGCCGAAAAGTGTGGTATGAGTTATAGCCTGGTAATGCAGGGGTGCTCTCTGGAGCCTTGAACCAGGTTTTAGTCACTGCACAGATATCGATGTTCTCCATTTTACACAGTGTCTCAAGGGAGTGCATTTTGAGATTTAGACTTCTAGCATTGAGTAGCATTACCCTCAGTTCTTGCTTGCTTGTTCCTGTTACAGTGGTGAATTTGTCATTTGAACCTTGCCTAAAAAAGGCACTATAGGGGCAGCAAGAGCCTTAGCCAGTATCCGGAATCCTAGGGGTGACAGGTGCAGACCATCTATGGCAAAGCATCATGGTCTGTCGACCATGTCGTCCCAGACAGACAGATACTGGATTGCCTTAAAATGACACCAGAAGCTTAGCCAATTGTTGAAGTCAATCATTTTTCCCTTGTACTGCAGTATCATTCTGGGTGATGGCAGGATGCTACTCAGAGCTAGGATTATATCTGCCTGGGCTACAAGATCAGAGAACTCTTCCATGTCTCTTTTCGTTTAGTTCAGGGAGGTACATCTCAGGTCATTCACACCAACATGGATAATGACAGAGTCATATTTGTAGTTGTTGTGGAGTGACCTGAGTGCGTGGGTTATGTGGCGGACCCTGACACCTGACAGGCAGCTAACAGTAACCTTCTCCTTGTTTAGCCTGGTGAGTGGGACATCAGTGTGCCTTACTATAGAGTCACCTATGACTAGTGTGTTGGGTACGTTGTTTTGCCTGATGGGCTGTGGTTGAGTGGCACACTGAGTCTGTGGGCTATGTGTCATTTGGGTTGTGTTGGGGGGTGGAGGTTGCTTGCGTTTCTGTTTTGGAGGTCTCTGCTGCTTGAGCAGATTATTATTGAGAGCCTCCATGAATGTTATTGTGTTTCTATGTGTGGATTTTGGTGGTGTAGGTTTAGTGGGACTATGTGATGAGTGTGGTGTGGTGCAAGTGTTTACCTTCGAATCTCTTGACTGTCAAGTTCAGTCTTGGCTGGAGAGAGCTTTACCACCAGTTTGGCTAGATAAGTGTATCTCTCATAGGTTGTGGTGTTGGGTGGTAGGAGGAGAGGGTCGTCTGTGTATATGAGGCAATTGCTACATTGCCCCAATATGCCCAAATTCATCAGAAAGACAGGAGAGAACACTGGGAGCTGACCCTTGGACATGCCTGAATAAAAAAATACTTTCCTCTAGATAAGTGAGGAAAGTGAGTATAAGAGCTGTTTTTCTCTAAGCAAGGGAAAAAGTAAGTACAAAAAACTGTTCTCCTCTAGGTAAAGAGGAAGGTTGAGTCCTGTAGTAATTTGTAGCTTATTTGGTGCTAACAACAAGTTCTGAACAAGTGCTGAGCATGAATAAGCAAATTCACGTGCTAAAACTAAGAATCTGTACCTGGATCTTGTGGTAGATAGGCTACCTGGTGCTTATCACGCCCACTGATAAGCTAGAATGCTTCCCTCCAACACAGAAAGGCTTGGGGGGGCTCAGAAGCTTGCAAACAGTCCTGGATATAGCAAATCTGTATCTGGACTAGACTAGTTACAGGAAAGTTGGGAAACAAGTGCAAATGCGAGCTTTTAAACCAGAAAGTTGAAAGACATGGAAAAACTGCCCAAACGGCCAATAAACTACAGTTTCTGGGCCAGAAACCACTCTTGTGGTAAATAGGCTACCTAGTGTTTACCACTCCCACCGATAAGCTAGAAGGCTTCCCTCCAACACAGAAGGGTTTGGGGGAGGCTCAGAAGCTTACAAGCAGTCCTGGATACAGCAAATCTGTATCTGGACTAAACTAGTTACAGGAAAGGTGGGAAACAAGTGCAAACACGGGCTTTTTAACCAGAAGGTTGAAAGAGATGGAAAAACTGCCCAAACGGCAAATGAACTACAATTTCTGGGCCAGAAGCCACTCTTGTGGTAGATAGGCTACCTAGTGCTTACCACTCCCACTGATAAGCTAGAAGGCTTCCCTCCAAGACAGAAAGGCTTGGGGGGCTAAGAAGCTTACAAACAGTCCTGGATACAGCAAATCTGTATCTGGACTAGACTAGTTACAGGAAAGGTGGGAAATAAGTGCAAATGCAGGCTTTTAAACCAGAAAGTTGAAAGAGATGGAAAAACTGCCCAAACGGCCAATAGACTACAATTTCTGGGCCAGAAACCACTCTTGTGGTAGATAGGCTACCTAGTGCTTACCACTCTCACTGATAAGCTAGAAGGCTTCCCAGCAACACAGAAAGCCTTTGGGGGCTCAAAAGCTTACAAACATTCCTGGTTACAGCAAATCTGTATCTGGACTAGACTAGTTACAGGAAAGGCAGGAAACAAGCTTAGAATTTTTTTTGGAAAGTTTCTATAGTAAAACTTAATTGCTGTGTGTGGGTATTGAACCCACACAATTAAACTGGTGTTCTCACTGCCAAATGCAAGCAGCAAGAGTTATTAGAGAGGACATGCATGCATGATAGCAAAGTTGAGGTATGCCTGCTAAAGATGCTAGGGAGTGAGCCACTGAAAATGCTTATCTGGCTTGCATTTAGATTTGAAGCTTACTTACCCTGTGCCTCTTTGAGGTGAGTTAGTCTCTCCTGGTGGACCACATGGTTTGCTGCTATTTCCTCTGCAGCTGTACAGCAGAGAAAGATATATATATATATATATATATATATATATATATATATGTGCATAATAATGAGCAGCAGTGCTAATTCCAGATGTATGCTGTTTGTTAGGACACACATTTGCAAGGACCATTTCATGGCCAGCAACAGTGTTCGCAACCATGGAAAGGATTTACATGCACAAGCCCAGAATATAAACAAAATGGCTTGCTTATAGGTAAAGCTAAGATATGAGCCCACGCTGTAACCCTGAAGTATTAAGGGCAAGTATAGGAAAAGAATTCTGAAGGAGGGGAAGTGAAATGGGAGAACTGCATACAAAGAATCATGGTATGTACTGCATAACAATAATTAACAGAGAAGGAGAAATGGATAAAGTATACTCAAACCACAGACAAATGTGCTGAAGTGTCAAACATTCCTAACCTAAATCCTGACATACTGATATAATGATAATTAAAATCTCAATAACAATACTGGTGTTATGCACATAAATCAAAATGGACATGTTAACAAAGGATGTGATAGGATTATAAAGTTGCAGTGTACTAAAGGGAAGTTAAAATGTCATAAGCATCTTAATGAAATGATGAGTCAGTGTGTCAGCTAGGGCAGAAGATACATTATGGGATGAATGCACAGACTGCAATAATTGCATATGAGATGTACATACTGAGAGTTTACGTGTGCAAGCTGACATTACCGCTGTATTCTTCACCTCAGCAGATATACAAAAGAACAAATGAACATTACAGCTGTAATGTCATACACATCATAAATGGACATTTTTTGCAAAGAAATGTTAAGTGGCACCCATAGGAAAGGGGTTTATCACCTATAAATAAGTAATAGTCAAGCAAGTGTTGTCTAATCATTTAAATGCTAAATCATAATATAATAACGCACAACATACAAAACTAACAAATTACATTGTAGATCAGATGACATTTCATGAGTTCAAGTTTTAAATTGTTACTTTGCAAACATCTCAGACATTGTTATACTGTGCATGCTCACATGGAATTACAGGGAACAGTAACATGACAGCAATTTATCAGAACCAACACACAAGAAAGTGTTGCAACACAAGACCAGCCACAGCTTCTGATGGTCTGCCTACATGCCACACAGTATGAAATGTTTATGGATGCCCTCATCTGCCATTAAGCTGTACAGTGTGAAGAAAACAATAGCAGTAATAAAAGAAATGTCTGGATTAAGACATACAATACAAAGCATAATTCTTTTGGAAACAGGTAATCCCTCTAAGCAATGAATAACATAATAAACCTTAACATCATGTTATCTCCAAACACATGCCTGGTCAGATATCAGAGAGATGCATAACAATCAAGGACAGCACAGAACTACATGGATCCCCTACAAAATCCAGAACACTCACATTCCCAACGCCCAAAATACCGAGACCACATGCCCGAAACGCCAAAACACTGAAAAACCAAAACTGCGAAATTCAAAATCGTGAAAAGTATACCAAACATACAGCACACTCATGAACATTCACACACCTTCCCCAGAACACAAACAAACAAACCTACACTACAGACAGGCAAGCCCCCCCTGCACCCCCCATGTGGGGGGCTTCGACCATCACACCCCCCTACTTAAATATTCTAACTCCAAGGTCGCACTACACAGACACACATGAAAAAAACACCACACACAATCATTCCCCTCGCACACACATATCACATTCACAACACACACTACAACCCCTAACCAACACACACACAGAAATACTTACCCTACCTTCCACCTACCCATTCACAAACCGCAACACCAGAACCACGAATTTCAACATCTCCGATCATTGGCATTTTGAAATTCACACTTCTGGGGTTTCGGTATTTAGAGCTTTTGGCTTTATGATCTCGGGATTCTGAAATTCAGTATTTCAGAATTTTGAGATTATAAAGTGCTCCCAAACTATGCATATCGGTTATGTCATGAAGAACACCCTTGTAAGGTTTTGAGCACTTTCCTATCATAAGGTGTATGGATGCCCTACCTTGTAGGACAACACTTGAAAAAAGTTGGACCTATGATTGTGCAATGGCTATTGTCTGTGTGTAAGCTACAGCTGTCTGACAGCCTGTTACATTAGGCACGCTCCAAACCTCTGTATTGACTGCATGTGCTGCATCATATAGTGATAGAGGCTGTGACAAATAACTGAATTGAATGTATGCATTAAAAAAGGAGTTATGACTATAATATAAACAATCAGATTTAGTCTGAATGCTGGAAAGGAGCTACATGTTACTGCCCACACAACAGTGAGCAGTATAATATCAATGCTTTTTTACAAGGAAGCTGTTTCCATCATGAATGCACACACTGTCCTAGAAATGAACCACAGTTTATCTGTGTAGGTATACTATATAAGCTAATACTCAATGCACATGCCACAGGAGCACTCACAGCATGACATGCCCTGAATAACAATTTCACTGTCATGCAGTCCTAACCTGTGATGACATATCATTGTCCAGCATAAAAATGGATAAGAATAAATAGATACAATGGTGTTTATGTAACATCAGCATATTCATATAATGCTGCCCTTTCAGGAATTCAACAGCAAGCTATGTGACTCTACCAACTCATGATATGTGGATGATTGGAAATCTTAGCATAACTGTAAAACTCCACCAGTGATATCTTATTACATCAAATGTATGTCATAAATAATCTCTTTGAAATAGAAAGGATGGCAGATGCCTCTTCCACTGTAAATGGACACATTATAACTGTGGTGGATGCCATTCATGCATTACAGTATAAGGCCTAACAATGCTAACAGGCACTGAATGTGGATATTGAACGCATGAACATATGATAATAGAAAATACATGATACTGCACAAGATAAATGTGCCACAGTAGAAGTGTCACTACAATTGTGAGATATGTCAGTACATATAGGCATTATCTCATGTTATTGCTGCAGGGGCTATGTGTGCCTGTAATTGCTGTACTAAGGCAACAACATACAGAATGTTTCATCATTCCCTTTTGCTATAGGATAATGCTTCCTACATATGTTATGCAAGGAAAATGTAATCATGTTGAGGTACAACTAGAACAGTTCACAGTTAAACAGATGACATCACCACTGTTTATTAGCTGGATGTCTATGCTAAAAAGTGGTCGAAGCGCACAATCGCAATGTACAGCTATGCATCATATATGTATGATATGAATGGAGTTATACTTCAAAGAGGCCTGTAAAAGTCACACTCACAGCTGGCCTCAAACATCCAACATATGTAGTTACACAATGTACAAAGCACACTATGAAAGTCACAGAATTCAGGAGAATTTGCACTCCAGCCATGAGACACTGCAACTATTGCAGCATTATGTTACTGTGTGGCCAAAACGTTTTTTTACCCCGAGGATGCTAGGATTTGCTAGTGTAACACTGTGCAATCTCATAAGTAGAAGTGTACATAAAGGTGGTTGTGAGGTGTCCAGTGACAGTAATCATACTCACACTATTTAAGCAGGGATGAACTCAAACTACTTAGCTATTTACAGCACATTATCAGTAGCCAGCATCACAGGAGAATACTGCGCACAAGTGAGGCATACAACATCTATGACATCAGCTGTGTATAGCCAAGGAGACATGTATGGTAAAATGATTTTTACAGCCATCAGGAGTTATAATTGTTGCCACTGCAAACAAATCCTAATTTTGTTTACAATCACACACACACACACACACTTGTAGAAGTTAAGCACCGCTGTATTTGAACATTCGACTTATATAGACATTCTAGAAAATAATGTAAGAAATGCAGGCACCACTGCAGAAGTCTGATTCTTAAGGGAAAAAGTGTACTTCTGTCAGGATGATATCATCAGTGTGTTTCAGAGAGGAGTTTTCAGTAACAAGTGGGATCAGGGAGCTGGGAGAAGAGTTACATCTTTTCAGGAGAGTAGATACAGCACCAGGCATTGCATACAGTTATATAAACTCACAAAAGTGTCTCATGCTGAGCATTAAACCTCATACCTATCTAGTTATACAGTCTAGAAAGCACTGCATTAGTTGGAAGTGTCACAGGAGAAATCTGATTCTTAAGGGGAGAGAGTGCACTTTTGTTAGGATTACCTTATCAGTGTATTTTAGTAAAAAGTGGGATAGAGGAGCTGTGTGAAGAGTTAAATGTATTCCTCTCAGGGGAAGTAGATACTTTACCAATTGTTACCCACACTCACAAAAACTCACCCACCCACCAGTTTTCATGCTGAGCGTTGGATCTTCTACCTATCTTGTTCCATAATCTAGACAACATTGCATTAGTTGCCACCACCACAAGACAAGACTAATTTTAATAATTTGAAATAGCACATTTGTATTTGTTGAAAATCCACAGTCCACAAGTGCAAATGTATACATAGGACAATGTAACATCGCTATGATTGTCACATGTAATTACATACTTCTCTACTATAATTTAGATACTGTTCTTCATGTACACTGCATTACTGTGAGGGACACTGATATGTTTCATATTACAGGATGCCATAGACATTTGCTGTTGTAAACCAGTAGATTATCAAACTTTCTTGCAACTTCATGTTGGGATGATTGCACACTTGTATTGTCTCGTACTTCCACGATGTGCACTGACAAGAAAAACGTGCAAGTCATACAGTGCATTGCAGAGTAACAATGAAGGATTATGTGAGAATAGGTTAACCAAATTTGTAACACAGTTGCAACTGTAAATACTGTAAAGCAGACATACATTAAGCGACCAAATTAATTGTCAACATAATTTTGAAATCATAATTAACCTGTTGCTAAAATTAATACAGACATACAAGTGTTGTGCAACCTAAAACAGTAATTATGTGGTTTTCTTTTTTTTATGTTATTCTTTGAGCTCAGTGCTGCCAAGCTGAATTGTGATGATGATAATGATGATGATGACACTGTATTAGTGCATGCATAATCATATCTTCAAGTTTTGAACTTAGAATGGTTAGTACCAGTACTCACTGTTGCTCTGTGCCATCTTTTGGGCAAAGATCAGTACAAGACAGACTTCACAACAGGGAGCAGGCACATTAATATAGCAGCAGGATTATGGTGTCTTAAAGAAATGTGTAGCCAACATTTACAGCCACAGGAGTCAGATGAAACATTCTGAAACATTTTTTATCATCCATCTGGATTTAAACCTTTAGAGCATTGCAAGAAAAAAAATTATACCTGAGTATTAGCTAAGTACATCGCATAGGAAGGCATACTTCTGATAATTCATATTTGACAGCAGATTTCAGTAAACATAAATGCATGTATTCATCTTCAATACCCTTTTGACCACTGTAATCTGTACATCCAACTTTTCAGCTTTTTGAAAAGTATTAAACGTAATATACATAGACAAGCAAGAGTAATATAATCACAACAGAGTAATGTGGATAAAGGGAATAAAATCACAAGCTATTGCCATAAGCTGTGTACTTGTAACTAATGTCTTTCGGCTTTTCCCGGTTAGGGGTCGCCACAGCGGAACTCCGGTCCACTAATGACTGGCAGTGGATTTTTACGGTGCCAAGGTGCCAGCCTGACGCCTAACCTTCAAGGAAGGCACACCCATTCATGCACACAACTACCTGCATGTCTTTAAACATTACTCGACCGTGGGGAGGACATGCAGACTCCACACAGAAGGCACTCCAGCCGAGTACCCAGCCTTATTTGCCTTTGTTAACTGCTGCCAGACATTGTGCAAATGCAGACATGGGAGAATAATGATATAAAAAGGAGAAAATGCATTAGCGGGGTGAGATGGAGGCAGGGACAGAGTAGCTTATGACAGAAGAAGGTTAATGGTAGGTCATAGCAATATGTAGCCAACGGGTACACATAAAACAGTGTACCAAAACAGTCAGAAATACATAACCACTGGATTAGCGCTATTGAAAGTAGTAGAAAATCTGTCTTTACTTGTGAACATTATTTCATCATGGCACAAAGGGATTTCTACAGCACAGTTTTTAAATAGCACAAATGAAGCACCATGACAACTTACTGAAGCAGAAAGGGTGAAGAGACAGAGGTAGAGACAGATGCAGACAGAAATGTAGGAACATCTGTATGGTGTGTTGCTCACTTATTAAATCATCATTCTGTCATGCTCTGTACAATAAGGTGTTTGTTACAGGGAGAAATAAGGCATAGGAGACTGCTACAAACATGAAGATATAGCAAGATAAGGTTGGCTTGATAAATTTCCCTGCTGGCACTGTAATGTTTTTGCAAACAACATCTTGCTGCACTATTCAAATGGTATGTTAATGAAGTCTAGTATATGGACAGAAATATAGAAGTTTGCAGTTAAATATATGAAAGTAATATGAAATGTCATGAATTAATACATTGGCCTATAGTTGTAATTGAACTCATGATACTATGCAAAAACAACACTCTATTATAAATCAAGCACGTAAACTCAGTAAGCCACATAGAAACACCTAGAACCTTTCATCCAGCAACCTAAGAACTGTTACATTAACTGTTTGACAGTACTACCTTTAGTTTGTCTTTACTTTGAATTCTCACTGTGCAATTGATTTAAGCAAACATGTGCAAAATTAACCAGACCACTGCAGATCAAACTGAAATCTTCAGCTTTTGTAATAAGAAATTAAACAGCTTTTACAGTCACTCAGCATTGCTGTACTATGCCAACGTTTGTGCATGTATCAAAGTCATAAAGTGAAGGTGTTTTAATGGGCCATTTCTGGCCATGTGTGTTTTGTGTGAATGTATTTTTTGACCAGAGGAAACATGTGAAAAAGGCACGGATAGGACAGTGGTGAAAATGGGGTTAGCCAGCAGAAGGTAGGACACAGGGGAAAGAATACAGAAATTTGCAGGATGATCATGGAACAGCACAATAGCTATCCACTTCTTCACAACATAAATGTATAGTTGTATGCACACACACACACACACACACACACACACACACCTCTCAATCACTTAGGGCAAAACATCTGGACAAAGGCACAAATAATGGGAGGACAAAGGCCCAAAAATAAGGACACTTTTTTAAATATTGCTCTTACAAACTTACAAATTTGCTAGAATAAAAGGATTTGCATTATCATGAATTTTCTGAAGGATATACAATCTGAAACTCAAATCTCTACCATTATTTTCTGACTTCAGTCCTCAGTGATTTGTACACACAATTTTGTGACTTTGGAGTCACCACACCAGTGATGGGTGACAATAACAGAATGATGTTGTATGGCCAACTGGACCAAATCAATTGTGTCAAGATGACACTTAGGCAAAATGGAGAGCTATGCATGGGAAGTATTTTTTTGACAGATGCCATTTTTTTTATTATTTTTGAGGGAGAGGAATGTTTGGAAAGGTGCTTAACAATGAAAGGGTCTGGTAGGTAGGGTGGATAAGGAAACATGTGCAGATGTACAGGACATACAAGCCAGATAGTAATGGTGAAGCAGACAAAAGCTTGGAGCACACTCATGTCCAGCTTGAAAACTGTGAGTCCTCACCCTCAGAACTGTCATCACTGTCTCCTGCAGCACCTCCCTGAGTCAGTGCCGGATGTGGCATCATCTTTGCAATCTGATGGAAGACCTTTTTAGCCTTGCTGATATGTGCATCAAAGCCTCTCTCCATGATATCCTCCACCAATCCTATCAGCTCCTGCCAGGTGATAACATCAACACCTCCACTGGTACTGCACCTGCAGCCAGGGTAGATCTACCTGACACAGCTGGATCAGGTATGGCACTGACTGTAATGGCAACACTGACAGATTTTGAGCCTGAAGTGCTGAGTGCCTGTACTGCCAGCTGTGGAGGTACAGCAGGCTGAGCCACAGTGATTGGTCTGCATCTTTGTGCTGTTGACCATTTATTTTTCAGCCTTTATTTCCCTATGATAGATAGGATATATGCATTTAAATGTAATAATTGCAATTACCATAACTGAATTATTCCTGACATATTATTGATGTTAATATTTTATAAATGTTTATTCAATATTAAAAAGTAATTGTGTCTTCTGACTACTGAAGCCACATACATTTAATCTGTTCTTGTCACTGCCCAATGCAAGCAATAAGAGTTACTGGAAGGTGTGCATGTTTGAGATCAAGGTTGAGGTATGCCTGCTCAAGATGTCATTGATTTGGGGATTGAAAAGAACTTTCTGGCTTGAATTTGGACCTGACTCATATTTGCCTCATGCACCACAGAGCCGGGTTAATCTCTCCTGATGCATCTCATGGTTGCAGCTATGTCCTCTGCAGTGGTATAGGACAAAAAGAAAAGAAATATAAATGACAGCATAATGAGTAGCTAAATTTGCTGGTTAGATCATTAATGCCATATCACAGACAGGTTATGGGTCAGTTTACTTACACAACTAAGGGGTGCTCCCAGTCCTAATTTCAGCCTCCTATTGGCTTAGAACTTCCTGCTTGTGCTCTTAAGGTCACTATAGTGGTAACAATCTTCTTCCCAGTGTGTGAAATGCCAGTTGCACAGGAGACAACCTTGGCCAAGCTATTCCAGTCCTCAGCCTTATACTGAGACTTGTTATAATCCCCATTAGCAACCTACAGCTGTAGCACATCATGAGGAGTGCCACAAAAATCCTGGACTCCTCAAAACCCCTCCTTTGTGCTCTAAATGTAGCACCATTCACTCCCTCAGTATCCATGGCTGCAGAAGTCAGCCTAACAATATATGTCTGAAATGGCACCCAATTCAAATCAGACATGTAACAGGTTGTGTGCAAGGACAAAAAGCCTTGCAACTGCATTTGCACAATTGCAAGCATATGGATTCCTTGGCAGACACATTGGCAGTACTTATATCAAATAGAACTAAAGGTGTGAAATATGGCAGTGAGATTTGCCATGTGTGATGCTCAACCTATTGGCACATGTTGCAATTTTCAACAATGAAATGCTTAATGACATGGCTTATAATTCTTGGTGTTTGGAAGGATAAATAGGATGAATTGTGACATATTTTGATGCTGGGACTTGCACATTGTTGAAGGTGTATTTTAACATCTGCAAATCGAGCCCATGGGATAAAGAATGCAAGAACCAAAACTTAGCATATTAATTTTCATTGCCACAGAAGAACTTCCTTTTAAGCATAGTAATTAGAAATGTACTAATTTCAGAATTAATTGAGATATACTTCAGAGAGGCCTGCATGTGTGTGATTTTAAGTAGTCCTACAAATGTATTCCTATGTAAAAGGTAGTACTTCTGTTTGTAAATTCATTTAAGATGGATGAAGTTGCCAAGTAATACAGGCTAACGTACGTTACATACATACTTCACAAGACATACTGTCCCAAACACAGTTAGGATATGTGACAAGTGATGGTGATTATAACAAAACTATTGCACCCATCATACATATACAAGTTAATTTTAAATAAATATCATCATTGTCATGTTTAACAAATTGTACATAAATTATCTTGAGGTTGTATATGAAGCATTGATGATATATGCTAAATAGAAAATTTAGTTTTGCAAGCATTACTGATACTTTGCTTGCAATAAATGCTTATCATTCTCATTTGTCTTTAGTGTTACATTCCTAATGAAAATGTTGTGAGAAATGGGATTCTGACACCCTTTGCAAAAGTATATTTTAGCTGGATTTGTACTATTAATCACCAGTGCTTTTATTTAATCTCACTGTACTTACACCTTGTGCCACAAAGATAGGCAAGCAATGGGGATTTGAACAGCAATTGCAGAAGAGTGTACTATAACTTCATACTAAGGTCATGTATTTTTATATGTGTCGCCCAACAAATGTGTCAAGGTTGTGAAATCTACCAGGCTACTTCCCACACTAGTGGAGATGGCACTATAATAGTTTCCTCTATTTCTACTTGTACATTGTGAATTTGTATTGTTAATGCTATGATGTATTACACAGCTATAGAACTCTTATAATTGTTATTTTATGAATTTTATGGGGGGGGTCTGTCTTAACTTGTGTGTAGTCTTAGGGAGTATTTCCTTTTCAATTGAAGTGTGCATGGCAGATGCATATATTCATACATAATTCAGTTCACAGCCATTCTGTCTGTGCATTATAAATTTAATTTTGTGCCTGTTTTCTTTTTTCACCTCATATGTGGATATGGTGCCCAAGTCATCTGTACCCCACAACCTGCCAATCACTGATGCAGAAAATGAGGTTATTATCCAGCCCTTCTGTTGTGATGGAGCTTTTCTCTTAGGAAGAGGTACAGGTGGCAAATTTTCCTGAGGCAGGATATGGCAGCAGGAGGTCAATGACATCAATGCTATTGGACGGCATGGGAGTAGTTACTCCCAGACAGGACACAGGGCAAGTGATATGATCACTTCTGCCCACCATAAGGTAGCTACAGTTGCCTATAAACAAGTGGCTATGGGGGTGGTCCTGCTACTGAATCACCACTTACTGAAACATAGGTGTGCTTGTGCCTTGGCCCAGCAATCAAGGAGCCTCAATCCTCACCACTAACACCAGAGAGGGTGTCTCATATATGAGGAAAGGATGACAAATACACACAGTAAAGTGCAATTTCCCTTAAGAGCACACAGAGATCACAGTCAGTCTGGGGCTGGTCGCTCCATTGCTCCTCAGGTCCCCAGTAAGTCTCCCTACTGGCACAGCTATAGGGTCCAGATCTCAGCCTAGCTGGGCAAGCTAAAATCTCCAGCACCCTCTCTGTGCAACCAGTGGTTCGTGTACCAGGCCAAGTAACTGACACACACACACTTTCAGATAAGAGTTTACACAACCACACAGACACTTCTGGGGAAGACTGGCACAGGTTCTCCAGCTGTGCCCCTTTTACCCAGACTGTATGGTAGTACCCTGCCACCACCCAGCTAATAATTATCAGCTGCTCAAAGGCCCTTAAAAGGGTGTCCAGTTATTACTGTACAATATTATTATCCAATTGGTAGTATGACAAAACAGTCTCAAGGCTTATTAGAGTGACCTGGTACAGGATTCTTATATACATGCAATGTACTCTAGAGCTTAACTTATCTCTACACAAAACAGCCACAGTTAAAAGGTGTTTTAAAATATTTAATAATAAATAATTAAAACCACAAGACAATACTTTCTGCTACACAGTGCTAGTCAAAAGAGTTCAGAGATGACACAGGAATACTTAAAATAAATCAGTAGTACAGTTCTGACATCACAGAAAAACAATTAGTCTAATCTTTATAGTACTAGCTATTTCTGCAAGATAACACACTTCTAAGATAACTTACATAAGACAACAGGCAGAGTGCTGATGAGTTGGATATCAAGACAAAAATGTTTAATAATCTCTGGTTCTCACTGTTTAAATTGAAATTGCAGTTCTGCTAAAACATTACATCATCTTTTTACACTTCCTGGCATTCCCAGGCTGACAGAAATTGCATTTACATTCTTTTACACTTAGAGCAATAAAGGACATTCCATATGTAAATTCTGGTCATTAACATTAGCCTTAAAACAATAGGCAGGAAGCCTTCATCTAGCCTGACTGCAGCCGACTTTAGATCAAAAGGGTCACAACATGCTTTTACTGAGTCAGTAGAGACCACTGTTGCCACATTTTTGTAACAGCATTTTTTTTCATTTAAGACAACAAGCCTGTGATTCACATTCATATTTACAAATGATAGAATTATGTATAAAATTCTCTCTGGCTAGGCTGGCAGCCTTCACCCATCTCTACCATTCTTCACACCCCCCCCCCCCCGGAGAACTCAAGCTAGTTTTTCAAGTGACCCTTGAGAAACGCCGCTTGAGAGGGTTAGGTCTATCTGAGTATACCTACTCCATTCCCTGTCTTGAGAGCCCATCTGCATTGGCATTGCTACTCCCACTGCATTGCTCCACTGACATATCATATGCTTGCAACCCCAGGCTCCATCTTAGCAACTTGGCATTTTGCTGACTGGCTCTGTTTAACCATGTCAGAGGGTTGTGATCTGTCATTACAGTGAATTTTCTTCCACACAGATAAGGCTGACATTTCTGCAATGCCCACACTATGGCTAGACATTCCTTTTCTACAGCTGCATAGCATTCCTCCCTGGGCTGGATCCTATGACTGAGATAAACCACTGGGTGCTCTTCTCCCTCTGAAGAAATCTGGCTAAGTACAGCCCCACCCCATGGTTTGAAGCATTCACCTGCACAACAAAATCTTTGCTGTAATCTGGACTGGCTAACACAGGGGGTCCTCCCAAAGCTTCTTTAAGCTTCTGGAATGCCTCCTCACATGCTGGGGTCCACACTACCTTATCTGGCCTGTTCTTCCTCGTCAGGTCTGTGAGGGGAGTAGTTTTGGTACTATAACTGGGGATGAACTTTCTGTAGTACCCTGCTGTCCCTAAAAATGCCCTCACCTGCTTTTTAGTAACAGGTGCAGGCCATGCCTGAATAGCTTCCACTTTAGCAGGTTCTGGCCTTATCTTACCACTCCCACTCTATGTCCTAGGTAGGAGATCTCCGCCATACCCACCTAACATTTACTCGACTTAATGGTCAACCATGCCCTCTGTAGTCTGTCCAGCACCTCCCTGACATGCTGAAGGTGTTCTGGCCAGGAATGGCTGTAGATGGCAATATCATCTAAGTAAGCAAGGGCAAACACTCCTGCTCCTACTAGGATATTATCTAGCAGCCTCTGGAAAGTCATTGGGGCATTCTTTATCCCAAAGGGCATATTTGTGAACTCATACAAGCCAAAAGGAGTCACAAAGGCTGACTTCTCTCTAGCACTGGGAGTCAAGGGCACCTGCCAGTAACCCTTGGTAAGATCAATGGTGATACTTAGCCCCACCCAGCTGCTCTAGGGTCTCCTCTATCCTAGGCATGGGGTAAGCATCTGACTCTGTGTGACTATTTAATTTCCTGTAGTCCACACAGAACCTTGTGCTGCCATCCTTCTTTGGTACCAGCACCACTGGGGAGGCCCAGGGAGTGTTGGACTCTTGAATCACCTCTAGTTCCAACATCTCCTGTACCTCCTCCCTTAGGGTCTGCCTGACTCTTTCAGGTTCCCTATAAGGGGCCTGCCTAATAGGCCTTTGGGGTCCTGTATCCATCTGGTGCTGCACTGGGTGGGTGCACCCTGGTTTCCAAAGTGAACATGTCCCCAAATTCCTGCAACAATGCTCAGATTTCTCAAACCTGAGTAGGAGATAGCTGCTGGGACATTGCTACCCCTTCCACTGAGGTGTCAGCCTGAGTCTTACTGAGGAGATCAGTCCCCAGATCTCCGTCAGACTCCTCCTACAATCCACTGCAAATGCTCAGCACAAGGGCCTCCCTTTCATGGTAAGGTTTCATCATGTTAACATGGTACAATTTGTGCCCCTGCTGTCTGCCTAGCAGTTCCACCATGTAGTTAACATCACTTACCTTTCTTACCACCTTGTAGGGTCCCTCCCAAGCTGCTTGTAACTTGTTGCGTCTGACAGGAATGAGAACGATTACCTCCTGCCCCACAGCATTCTCTCTAGCTCGAACATTCCTGTCATACCACACCTTTTTCTGTTGTTGGGGTTCTGCCAGGTTCTCTTGGGCCAAGCCCATGAGTTCCCTGAGCCTTGTCCTGAGGTTTAGGATGTATGCCACAAAAGACTCCTTGTGAGATTCACACTCACCTTCCCACTCATCTTGAATTAAATCTAGAGGTCCCCTCACCCTATGCCCGTACAGCAACTCAAAGGGTGAGAAATCTGCTGATTCCTGGAGAACTTCTCTGTAAGCAAATAACAGATGGGGAAAATATTTGCCCACTCCCTCTTAAACTGATCTGCAAATGCCAGTAGCATGGACTTGATTGTAGAGTTTAACCTCTCAACAAGACCATTAGTCTGGGGATGGTAGAGGATGGTCTTCATGTGCTTCACCCCACAGGACTTCCACAGACAAGGCAGCAGGTCTGACATAAAACTGGCACCTCTGTCAGTCAGTATTTCTTTTGAGAAACCTACCCTGCTGAAAATCTCTAACAAAGCATTTGCCACCTTCTCTGCCAAAATGGAGGACAAAGCCACTGCCTCAGGGTATCGTGTATCATAATCCACTACCACTAGGATATACTTTTTCCCTGTGGAACTTAGGGTACTCAGGGGACCCACAATATATATAGCTATGCACTGAAATGGCTCCTCAATCACAGGCAAAGGCAACAAAGGAGCTCTCACCTTGTCTCCTGCCTTGCCTACCTTTTGGCACTGCTCAGAGGTCCTGCAGTACCCTGTTACATCTCTGGAAATTCCAGGCCAATAGAAGTTCTGCATAATATGCCTCTTTGTACGTTTTATGCCCATATGACCTGCAAAGGGAATATCATGGGCTATGGCTAGAAGCACCAGATGGTAGGCTCTAGGCACTACCAAATGCTGTACTCTCTCACCTTCTAGCCCTCCCTCAGGGGTCCACTCTCTGTATAGTAACCCTTTGTCCCAGTATACAGATTCAACCTTCCCTTGAGGATCAGATGCCTCCCTAGCTACCTGCCTCAGGCCTTGCAATGTAGGGTCTGAGAGCTGAGCCTGTCTCACCTCTCTCCTTGTAACCCTTCCCAGCTCCCCTTCCACAGGAGATCTGGCATCCTCTGACAGTGGTGTCGCACTGTCAGCCTGAGTACTACTACTCACCTCTACCTCTGCAGTCACTCTGTCCAAGGGACCATCAGTACCCACACACAGCTGTGGCTCACCTTCAATCTCACTGCTACAGTGTAGCTCACTCCCTGAAGTAACCACCTCAGCAGTCTGGGCTGCAAATATGCAGTCTGTCTGGGTCTCCCCAGGCTACCAGACCCACATGCTTGTCTCCAAGCCTGACTGTGTGTAACTGCATAAGCACATGGTACTGCCTCATCCAAATCCTTCCCTCTCAGGACATCTGCAGGATGGTAGTTCAGTACCCCTGTTGTCTCAAGACAACCTACTATTGGCATTTTGTCTTTCTTACTTACTGGCTTCCTCACCTTTGGTTCCCCACCTTGCCTCTGTGGACACCTGTATGCCACATGGCCCCACTGGTTGCATTCAAAACATTTAACCCTAACTCCTGGACATGTACCTGGACTAGTGGCTTCCCCTGGTACTGACAGATTCTGTTGGGGCAGTCTGTGCTACCCACCATGGGTTCCTTTATACCCATGAGCAGTACTGGGGGTCCCATTCCTGTGCAGGGCTGCCCTGCATGCCAGGTATAGGTCTCCCTTCTTCCCCAACACATTTGAAGTAGGACATTGTCTATCAGCTAACCAGATCCTCATGTCCTCAGGCAAAGTGCTAAGGCCTTGTTCCCTCACCAAAAGGTCTGCCATCCCTTCAAAAGTGGTGACCTGACATCCACTCACCCACATATGGAAATAGGTGCTCAGTTCAGCAACATATTCACACACACATTTGTCTGCCTTGCTTCTATGCTCATGAAACTTTTTCCTATATGTTTCAGGTGTTAGCTTAAAAAGTTCTAAAAGACATTTCTTAACAGCAGTATAATCAAAACATGCAATGTCAGACATTTTAGCTAATGCAGTTACAGCTTTACCATGGAGTAAGGGGGTCAGGAACTGTACCCAGAGCCCTTGGTCAACTTCATACTGTTTACATACCTTCTCAAACATATGAATGAAACTATCAAAATGATCCCCCACTTTAAACTGCGGAAAAACATTACTGACCTTTTGTGCTTCTGGGGTCCAGTTACTCCCTTCCCCATTACCTCCATGACTCTGACGAAGAGTCAGCATTTCCTTCTCATGCTGCCTCTGCATTTCTTGTTCCTCAGCTTGTAGATATAACTGCTTCTCATTCTTCTCAGCCTGCAAACATTGCAGTCTCTCATTTGCTTCTAATTCCACATGCCTGGCCTCCAACTCAAGTCTCTTTAGCTCCAGCTGGATTTTTAAGTCCACTGCAGAAAGGCTGAGCTGTCCATTCTCTGAGGGAATTATATCCCCACTGCCAGTCTGATTGTCCTCCTGGTTGCTCTTTTCTGATACAGCTGTAACCAAGGATGCAATCAGATCTCCCTTAGTCAGGTTTCCATGTACCAGTCCCCTAGCCTGGCACATCTCTGCCAGCTGGCTCCTAGTCAGCTTTTCATACCCCTCTGCTGACATCCTGCCTGCTCACCTTGACTAACTAAGCTAACAAAAGAAATACAACAATTGTGATCTGAACTCTGAGTATTCACTGTGTGGCTGTTTTAGAGTACAAAACACCTTCAAAGCTCACTGTACACAAGCTACAGGATTCACTCTACCCACACCACTACAAGCCAGTTAGTATTTGCCAACTAATTAATATGTTTTGTGGATATCCCACTGCTGCCAAACACAAATGTGAGGATATCCCAACCACCACCACCAATTAATATGTGAGGTGGATATCCCAACCACTGCCACCAATTAATATGTGACACCCGTGCCCTGGCCCAGCAATCAAGGAGCCTCACTCCTTACCACTAACACCAGAGAGGGTGTCTCATATATGAGGAAAGGATAACAAATACACACAGTAAAGTGCAATTTCCCTTAGGAGCACACAGAGATCACAGTCAGTCCGGGGCTAGTTTCTCCCTTGCTCCCCAAGTCCCCAAATAAGAGTCCCCACTGGCACAGCTATAGGTTTCAGATCTCAGCCTAGCTGGGCAAGCTGAAATCTCCAGCACCCTCTCTGTCCAACCAGTGCTTCATGTCCTTGCCCAAGTAGCTGACACACACACACTTTGAGATAAGAGTTTACACAACCACACAGACACTTCTGGGGAAGACTGGCACAGGTTTTCCAGCTGTGCCCCTTTTACCAGACTATACGGTAGTACCTTACCACCACCCAGCTAATAATTATCAGCTACTCAAAGGCCCTTAAAAGGGTGTCCGATTATTACTGTGCAATATTATTATCCATTTGGTAGTATGACTAAACCGTCTCAAGGTTTATTAGAGTGACCTGGTACAGGAACCTTATATACATGCAATGTACTCTTGAGCTTAACTTACCTCTACACAAAACAGCCACAGTTAAAAGGTTTTAAAATATTTAATAATAAATAATTAAAACCACAAGACAATACTTTCTACTCCACAGTGCTAGTCAAAAGAGTTCTGAAATCACACAGAAATACTTAAACCAGTAGTACAGTTCTGACATCACATAAAAACACTTAGTCTAATCTTTATAGTCCTAGCTATTTATACAAGAAAACACACTTCCAAGATAACTTACATAAGACAACAGGCAGAGTGCTGATGAGTTGGATATCAAGACAAAAATGCTTAATAATCTCTGGTTCTAACTGTTTAAATTGAAACTGCAGTTCTGCTAAAACATTACATCATCTTTTTATACTTTCTGGAGTTCCCAGGCTGACAGAAACTGCATTTACATTCTTTTACACTTAGAGCAATAAAGGATATTTATTCCACATGTAAATTATGGTCATTAACTTTAGCCTTAAAACAATAGGCAGAAAGCCTTCATCTAGCCAGACTGGAGCCGACTTTAGATCAAAAGGGTCGCAACATTCTTTTACTGGGTCAGTAGAGAGCACTGTTGCCACATTTTTGTAACAGCATTTTTTTTTTTCATTTAAGACAACAAGCGTGTGATTCACATTCATATTTACAAATGATAGAATCATGTATAAAATTCTATCTGGCTAGGCCAGCAGCCTCCACCCATCTCTACCAATCTTCACGGGGGGGGGGTCTATCTTAGCTTGTGTGTAGTCTTAGGGAGTATTTCCTTTTCAATTGAAGTGTGCATGACAGATGCATATATTCATACATAATTCAGTTCACAGCCATTCTGTCTGTGCATTATAAATTTAATTGTGTGCCTGTTTTATTTTTTCACCTCGTATGTGGATATGGTTCCCAAGTCATCTGTACACCACAACCTGCCATTCACTGATGCAGAAAATGAGGTTATTATCCAGCCCTTCTGTTGTGATGGAGCTTTTCTCTTAGGGCGAGGTACAGGTGGCAAATCTGCCTGAGGCAGGATATGGCAGCAGGAGGTCAATGACATTAATGCTACTGGAGGGCATGGGAGAAGTTACTCCCAGACAGGACGCAGGGCAAGTGATATGGTCACTTCTGCCCACCATAAGGTAGCTACAGTTTCCTATAAACAAGTGGCTATGGGGGTGGTCCTGCTATTGAATCACCACTTACTGAAACATAGGTGTGCTTCTCCCTCACCTGAGATCCAGATAGCTTGGCAGAGGGTTCACACAGAATTCTTGATGTTGATGTCAGTGGTGATGTGGATGACAAACCCAGAATGTCTTAAGCAGAACTTCCAGGTATGCAAAATAAAAAATAATGTAATTGTCATTCTATATATCTTTATATGAATATATCTTATATGTCTGATATATATAGAACCAGAGATAAGTGCATATTAGATGACTCAGTACAAGAGAGATAGAGGAGGATGGTTAGTGGGGATTAAACTGGTCAGTAGATTTTTGTATGAAATGATTCTTAATCTGCAAAAGTAAAAGGGGTTGATCTCTTTTTCTTGTTTCATTTGCATTATGATTCTTATCAGCCTTCTTTCCTCTCCCTTCCTTAAATACAGGGACATCTGTACAGTGCAGTGGTAGTATTGTCCTCTTACAGCGAGAGGTTCTCTGATTCAATCCTCAGCTGGGGTGTGTTGTGTGTGGAGTCTGCATGTCCTCCCTGCATTTGTGTGGGTTTTCTGTGGGCACTCCAGTTTATTCCCACATTACAAAGACATGTGTCTGGAGTGTTTCTATCCAGGCCTCTGCTGAAAATTGGCTTTGTTTCAATTTAGACTTTCCTGGTAAACAAATGTTAAATAAATACATTTGTATTACAGTCTGCAAGACCACATACATATGGTAAGCACACTTTTTTGTTATTGGTGTACAGATAAGGTAGATTTAAGTCTAACAAACTAATATTTGTCTTGTTTTAGCATCTGTTATAGTTTAACATATCTTTCTTATAACAACCTTTTTGGTTATTTTCATTCCCTATTTCTCTTTTTGTTTGTTTATTGCTTATCATAAGTGATCCTGACAGTGGTACTGTGGAACTCCTACCACCTGATGTTAGAGTTTCGGTAGTCTCTGATGATGATGGTGGCAATGAAGAGTCATAGTCTGGGGGGTGCAGAAGATCAGTCTGACATTGAGGTTGTGATTCCTACATCCCCTGCCCATATGTTGGACACAGTTAGTAAGTCAGAAGTTGTGAACATATTATGAATAATTGGATTTATTCAGAATGTTGGGAAGGCACTACACATGTTATACTCCACACAACAGTAAGCACTACAAGTTGAATGCTTCTTTGACAAGGAAGATTTTTCCATGAAGTATGACACACACTGTTCCAGAATTGAACCACAGTCTATCTGTGTAGATATGCTATAGAAGTCATTACTCAATGAAGGTGCCACAGGAGCACTCACAGCATGACATTCCCCAAATAAACATTTCACTGCCATGCAATCACAACCTGTGATGATATGTCATTGTCCAATATAAAAATGGATAACAATACATACATTCATTGCTGATTATATAATGGCAGTACTCATATAATGTTGCTCCATACAGGAATTGAACAGTAGGTTACACGACTCTACTGAATAATGACATGTGGATGAACCACAGGCACCAAGTGGAAGTATTAACACTGTTATGATGCTTGACCTGTGCTATGCTAGATTATTGCATCAGATGTATGTGGGGAAAACAATATCTAAGATAAAACTGATGGTGGAGGCCTCTCCCACTGTAAATGGACACATTATAAGTGTGGTAGATGCCGTCCATGTATTACAGTATAAGGCCCAACAATGATAACAGGCATTGAATATGGATGCTAAACACCCGAGTATTTGACAACAGAGAACACATGATATTGTGCATGTTGAATGCACAACCACAGCAGTGTCACTGCAATTGTGAGATATGTTCTTATGTGAAGGCATTGCATCATGTTATTGCTGTAAGGGTATGTGTGCCTGTAATACCTGTACTAAGTCAACAACAGACAGCATGTCGTCTCATTTCCTCCTACCAGATGACAACACTTCTTGCATATGTTATGTGAGGAAAATGTAATCACATGCCATCATTACTCTGAATAAAAGCATTATGTGAGAAATTATAATAGCTTTTTGTAAGAGGAATCAGCATCTATACATGTAGAAAGTAAATGTGCTTGACAACAGTTTTAGTCACATATACAGTCACAGAAAGACTGACACAACATAGTCTGAGCAGTAAGGGCTGGATTTGAACTATCTAAGATTACAAGCTAAAGCTCAGTGCTTGAATTGCAAGTGTCACATGACATGCTGAGATACAACTAAGACAGTGCACAGTTAAAAGGATAACATCACCACTGTTTAGTAGCTGGATGTTTATGCTAAAAAGTGTTCAAAGTGCACAGTAACACTGTACAACTACACATCATGTACGTGTTTGAAGGATAGTATACAGAGTATAAAAGTAAAACACACTCACAGCTGGCCTCACACATCCAACATATGTAGTTAATAAACAAAGCATTGTATCACAGTTATGCAATACAGGAGAATTTGCACTCCATATATGGGATACTGCAGTTATGTTAGCATTATGCAATCACTGTGTTGCCAAAAAAGTTATTTTGCCTGTAGATGCTAAGATTTCCTAATGTCACAGAGTGTCTCTGTAAATCTATCTCATAATTAGGCATATACATAAAGGTGGTTGCGAGGTGACCAACACAATATGAAAGTAATCATAGTCACTTTATCTAAGCAGTGATGGACTCAAGCCATCTAGCCATCCACTTACACTATCTATACATCCCATTATCAGCAGCCAGCACCACAAGAGAATACTGAGTACAAGTGAGGCTCACAGCATCTATGAAGGGATGACATCATCAATGCATTGCCAAGGAGCTGTATCTGGTAAAAGTAGTTTGACATCCATCTGGTGTTGTAAAAGTTGTCCCTGCAAATGTATGTAAAACAATCCTGAAATCATTTGTAGTCAAACATTTAGAAATTAAGGACTGCTGTATTCCAACATCCTACCTATCAATTTACAAATTCTAGAGAAATAATGTAAAATATGCAAGCACCACAGAAGAGGTCTGACATTTAAATAGTGACAGTTTACTTGCAAAACACTGACCTCAGCAGTGTTTTGAACCAGTACATCCAGGCAACAACATTTTGTAATTGTGTGTTCTTATTGCTACCCCACAAAACTCCCATAATTTGAAAAATGTAAACATTCTCCTCTCACCTCACTTAAATGTTTGCATCACTTTGACACTCTTCTTGGAAGCATTAATGTATACACTTGTGGACAGAGAATGGCCTAAAAAAGCCACATTTTCTTTAAATAATGTCTAGAAGATTGTAGTCAGTAGAGTAAAATCAGTATGCATAGCTACACTCTTTTTTTCAAATATAATTTTTATTATTTTCTCTTGTGTTGCAAAGAAGTTATGGATGTGAAAGGCGGGCTTACGGGATGGTGGAGTCACCCAGCACTTTAAACTATCCAAAGTTAAAGTTGATTGACTATATTCTCACCTAACTGTAACCTCCCCACAACACACAAGTTCCCTATATTGAGCAATGAACCTCCTACCTATCCAATTACACAAAGCGGAAAACACTGTATTAGTTACAAGCACCACAGGAGAATTCTGACTCTAAAAAGGGAGAGATTGCACTTTTGTCACAATTACCTCATCAATGTATTTCATTGAGGATAGTTCTGTAAAAATTGGAATAAGGAAACTCTGTGAAGAGTTAAATGCATTCTTTTCAGGGGAAGTGGCTACAGCAACAAGCAGTATACACCCCAACCAATTTCCCATGTTGGTATCAAACCACCTACCACTCTAATTATAATTATAACTATAATTATACAATGTAGAAAATACTGTATTACTTGCAAGTGCCACAGGAGAAATCTGACCCTTAAGTGGAGAGAGTGCAGTTTTGTCAGGATGACCTCATCACTGTGTTTCAGACAAGATATTTCTGTAAAAAATTGGGACAAGAGAGCTGTGAGAACATTTAAATGTATTCTTCTCAGGGGAAGTAGCTACAGCACCAAGTGCTGCACACAGTCTCTCTCTCTCTCTCTCTCTCTCTCTCTCTCTCACACACACACACACACACACACACACACACACACACACACACACACACATTACATGTTGGACAGTGCACCTTCTACATATCTAGTTACACAATCTAGAGAGCACAGTATTAGTTGCAAGCACCACAGGAAAAGTCTGACATTTAAAGGGAGAAAGTACACTTTTGTCAGGATTACCTCATCGATGTGTTTCATAGATGATGTTTCCATAAAAATGGGGATAAGGGAGTTGTAAGAACAGTTAAATGCATTTTTCACGTGGAAAGTTGATACAGGACCAAGTGTTGCACATAGTCCCTTACACATACAAATATTTCATACTGGGCATCAAATCTCCTACCTATGTAGTTAGGCAATCTAGAAAGCACAGTATTAGTCACAAGCACCACAGAAGAAGACTGACATTAGAAATCTGAAATAGGACGTTTGAATATTTGTAAATTCCACTATTTGGAAGAGATAGCACTGTGCATCACAGGTTGTGCAACAAATGCATATGTGTACACAGGACAATGTAACATCACTATGATTGCCACATGTAATGACATGCTTCTGTACTGAAATGTAGATACTGCTGTTAATGCACATTGTGTTACTGTGAGGACATTGACATGTACCACATTATGGGATGACATACACATTGACTGTTGTACACCATTGGATTATCAAGAAAACATTCCTGTGACTTCATGTCGGGATGACTGCACACTTGTATTGTCTCATACTTGCACCATGTGCATTGGCAAAACAAACATGCAAGTCATACATAGGACAGTGCACTGCAGAATAACAGTGTTGGATTATGTAAGAATAGGTTAACCAAGCTTGTAACACAGTTGCAAGTTAAACACTGTAGAGCAGATATACTTTAAATGACTGAATTAAGTGAGTCAACATCATTCTGAAATCAAGATTACCTGTTGACAAAAGTAATACTGCCATACAAATATTGTGCAATACAAAACTATAAGTATTTCATTTTTTGTATTTCTTATTTTTTGCACTCTTTCAGTGCTGCACTGCTAAGCCAAACTACACTGCTGATGGCAAAGTGTTAGCACATATATAATCATATCTTAAAGTGTTGAACTTAGAATGGGAATTAGCAGTACTCTGTGTTGATCTGTGCTGACTTTTGCACAAAGATCAGTACAAGACAGGCTTCACAATAGGTATCAGGCACATTAATATAGCAGCAGGATAATGATGTGTTAAGTAAAGCTGTAGCCAACTTTTACATCCACAGGAGTCAGATGATGCATCCTGAAATATTTTTTCATCCATATGTATTCAAACATTTTCAGCATGCTATGAAAAATAAGTATTGCCTAAGCACACCGTGTAGAAAGTTATAATTGCGATAGTTCACATTTGACATCAGATTTAGCAAACATGAATGTATGTATTCATCTTCATTGCCCTATTGACCACTGTAATCTGTACATCCAACTTTTAATCTTGTTCAAAAGTACATTAAACTGACTAAACATAGCTTAGTACAGTGACACAAAGTGTGACAGAGTAATGTAGATGAAGGCAATAAATTAACAAGATTTTGCCATAAGCTGTGTACTTCCATTTTGCCTTAGTTGCATTTATTGCCTGGTGCTAGACATTGTGAAAATGCAGAGGGTGGAGGAATAGCGATACAGAATGGAGAAGATACATCAACAGTGGGAGATGGAGGCAGGGACAAAGTAGCTTATGACAAGAGAAGGATAATGGTGACGCATAACAACATGTAGCCAACAGGTACACAGACATTACCAAAAACAGGCAGAAACTCAGCTGGATTAGAACTCTTGGAATTATTCAAAATTTTTTTACACATCAGCATTAGTTCTTCATTCCACAAATAATTTACTCTTTTGCAACATTAAATAACTCAACTGAAACACAGTGACTGCTTACTGAGGCAAATGGGGTGAATAGAGAGAGAAAGGGACAGAGTGACAGATGCAGACAGGAATGACAAAAATATGTATTGTGTGACATTTAGGAACAGCTTTATGGTGCTTCAGTCTTACTTATTAAATCTTCATTAATCTGCCATGCTCTGTACAATAAAGCACTTGCTATACATGCAAATAAGGGGAGTGTAATAAAAATAAATAAGTAATCGGGATAAGGTTCACTTAATAAATTTCCCTGCTGGGACTGCAATGTTTTTGAAAATTATGTCTTGCTGCACTATTCCAATGTTATGTTAAGGAAATGTTTTATCCAGAGAGAAATGCAGACATTTACAGTTAAACAGACAATAGGAATATGAAATGATATAAAGTAATAAATTGATATACATCTGTAATTGAACCTTTGATACTATGCAAAAATATCAGGCTACAAACAGGGTAATTACCCCAACACACAAAATAGGAACTCCGACTTTATTGCATCCAGCAGACTAAGAGCTGTTCTATTAATGGTATCACAGTACTGCCTTTAATCTGTGTTCCCATAGCATAGTGGATTGAAGCATATTTGCTTGAAAGAAACCAGACCACTGCAGATTAAACTATCTTCACATTTTGCAATAAGAAGTTAAACAGCATTCATTGTCACTCAGCATTGCTGTACTATGCCAATCTCTGTGCAAATGCCAAGGACAAAAGATGAAGGCTTTTCCATAGCCAATTCTGGCAATCTGTGTTGTGTGTGAGTCTATTTTTGACCAGATTAAAATGTAAAAAAGAGGTGGAGTGGACAGTGGTGAAAATGGGATTAGTAAGCAGAAGACAGCACACAGATGAAAGAATACAGCAATTTGCAGGAGAGTCATGGTACAGCACCATAGCTATCCACTTCTTCACAAAATAAATGTACAATTGTACACACAATTTCATGACTTTGCAGAGTGACCACACCAGTGATGAGTGACAACAACAGAATAATGTTGCATGGCCAATTGGACCAAATCAATTACTTCAAGATGACACATAGGCAAAGTGGAGAGCTATGTATGGGGCATTTTATTTGTGGAACAAGTGCAGATTTTTTAGTTTTTCTTTGGGAGAGACAAAGGAGATTTGGGAAAGGTGCATAGGAATGACAGGGTCAGGTAGGTAGAGTAGGTTAGAAAGTATACATAGACATACAGGGCATACAAGACAGACAGCGATGGTGACAAAAGGTTAGGGGACACCATGATTGGGGATAGGTAAGGGGACATTGGAGGCACACCCACATCCAGCTTGAGAACAGTGAAAATCTAGTCCTGTCCCTCAGAACTGTCATCACTATCTCCTGCAGCAGCTCCCTGGGTCAGTGCCAGAAGTGGTAACATCTTTACAATGTAACTCAGAACCTTTTCAATAATGCCGATATGTGCACCGAGGCCCTTCTCCATTATATCTTCCACTATCCATGTGAGGTCTTGCTGGGTGACAAACTCACCACCTCCACTACTACTGCTCCCAGAGGGTACCACTGCACAACCAGCTAGGGCAGAACTACCTGATGCACTTGAATAAGGTAGGGCAAGGGTTGTGGAAATAACATTAAAAGGTTGTGACCCCAAAGTGCTGGGTGTCTGTACTGCCATCTGTGGAGGTATGGTAGGCTGAGACGCAGTGGATGGTGTACCTCTCTGTGCTGTTGATCATTCATTTTTCAGCAGCAAGTTATGCAAACAGTGGATTGTTAATAAATTATAACCCCTCAACAAAAAAGCAGAATAAACAAAGAGAGAAAGGGTGGGGGAGAGAAACAAAAGGGATAGTTAAATACTTGGCATGTCACAATACTGTACTTTTTAAATAAACTTGGTTTAACAATGCATAAACAATTACGACAATATACTATTGTACACCTTTTCCACGTCCCCATATGATGGAAAGATATGTATGTGTCATAAAATAAACAAATCTCACTGATATGGTATAACAAACAGCAGCCTTTATCTCCCTATGATGGATAGGAAATATGCATTATAAAGTAATAATTGCAATTACCATAATTTTATTCTTCCTTCCATATTGTTGTTAATATTTCATAAAAACTTATCCAATAATAAAAAAGCAATTGCTGCTTCTGGGTACTGAATCCACATACAGTACTGGTGTTGTACCTGCCTGATGCAAGCAGCAAAAGTTATTCGGGAAGGCATACATGCTTGAGATGAAAGTTGAGGTATGCCTTCTCAAGATGTCAGTGCTTGAGAGTATGAAAATAAAATTATGGTTTGAATTTGTACACACTTATCCCAAGCCTCTCTGAAGTGAGTTAATCTCTCTCTTGGTGTATAGCATGGTTTTCAGCTATCTCATCTGCAGCTGTATAGTACAAAAAGAAAATAAATGGCTATGAAATCATCACGAGTACCTGTGTTGGCTGACTGTATCATTAATGCCATATTGTAGACAGGTTATTGGTCAGTATACTTACATAACTAGGGGATATTCTCAGTCCTAAATTCGGCCTTCCATTGGCTTAGGGGATCCTGCTTGTGCTTCCCAAGGTCACTATAGTGGGGATGACATTGTTCCCCATTACATGGAATGCTTGTTACATTGGAGAAAGCCTTGGATAAGCTATTCCAAGCCTCACCCTTATAGTGAGATCTGATAAAATCCCTGTGCATCAGCCTATAGCTGCAACATTTCAGAAGGAGTGCCACAAATATCCTGGATGCCTCAACACCCCACCTTGTGCTCTAAATTTATCACCACTCTCTCCCTCACCAGCCATGTCTGCAAAAGTCAAGCTAACAAAATTTGCCTGAACTGGCTCCCATTTCAGATCTTGTGGATAACTGGTGTATACAAAGGTGCACAGCCTTGCCAACTGAATTTGTACAATTGAAAGCAGATGGATTCCTTGGTAAACATATTGGCACTACTGACATCACATAGCATCAGAGGTATGTAACTTGGCATTCAGCTTTGCCTTGTGTGATGCTCAACATATTATCACAGGTTCCAGCATTAAACAATGAAATGCTTAATGGCATGGCTTTAAAGACTTGTAGTTTGGAAGAACAAAGAGGAGGAATTTTGACATTTTGTCATTTTGGGGCTTACACAATGTTAAAATATTATAGTAACAGCTTGGAATTGAACCCATGGGATAAAGGATGCAATAAATGAAACTTACTTTATTAGCTGACACTACCACATGAGAAGTACCTTTCTAATATGGAAATTAGACATATGGTAATTTCAAAACAAATTGAGATACACCTCAGAGAGGCCTGTATGTGTGTGGTTTTAATTATTTATTGGAATGTATTCATATGTAAAAGTTAGTACTCCTGTTTGTAAATACATTATAAAAGGATGCAGTGGAATGAGTTGATTAATATAGGTTGGTTTATGTTACAGACATGCTTCCAAGACATAACTCTCATAAACACATAGGATATATTATGGATTATGATGATTATAACAATTTGCCAGCAGCATTCAGTCCCTTAGTCTTATCAACCTGTGTCTTGGCTGCACCTTCACCACCTCTACCTTTTCTAAGCTTCCCTTGAGCCTATCCCCATACTGTTTTTCTTTTCAGCCTCACTTATCTTTGTATTTTATTTTTTCTTCCCCTTTCCTCCACTTTTACCCTTAGCTACCCTCCTTTAGCCAGCCTCCTGCCCTTAAATTGCACCTTACTGATTGTTTTCTCTCCCACTTGCTCTCGCCTGATTTTGTGTCTGCCCCGCTCCGCTCCCCTCCCTACCCCCAAATCCCACCCACCCCTAGGGGTCCTTACCTTATAGCTCTCTAGACACTCCCCCCACTTCCCCTACCCTATCTCCATCCTTCTTATCAGTTGACCTCTCCCCTTAGCTATTATCTCTCTTTCTTTTCTCCTCCTCCTCTTGCTACTCCCATCTCTACCATCCACCTCCAAACTACCTTCTAGTTTCCTTGTACACCTATTTATTTCACCTCTTTTATTCATTCTCTCCTATTCTTCATCCCTTACCTGGCCTAGCCACACCTTGCACCTGCTAATTTCTTCCAGCATCTACCTATTATTAACAACCTCTATCCAGTTCTTGTTTTTACGTTTTCTTTCTCATAAAACCCTACACCACTAGTTATCATATAACCACTAGCTCTTGTACAAACCAATTCTCACAAACTATATTATCCTAACACTTACTCAATACCATGCCTCCTACACTTAAACCCTTTCTCTCATACATCCTTCTCTTTACCATTATTCTAGCCTCTCTTTCTATATCCTACTATATCACCTTCTTTGAAAACAACTCTTTAAAGGAACAAAATCATCATCTCCAGCAAACACTACCATCCCCTTTTCTCACTACCCTTAATCACAGTAACATAACCTGTTCCACTAATTATCTTCTACCAAAATACCACAGAACAATACACATGTCATTCTACCTTAACAAAAAATATTGTAACAACTTACTTAAATTCCTTAAATTCCTATTCTATTACAATCATTACCTCCTCCTACATGGAGATATACATCCAAACCCTGGTCCCTCCACTAAGACTAATCCAAACACAAATAGACATCCTTTATCTATACCTCCACCTTGTATTAAAACATCTAACTCTCTTCTAATAGCTCACCTTAATATTAGAAGCATTAATAACAAAGTTCATCATCTCCATGCACTATTAAACTTGCATTCATTTGACATTTTATGTCTTACAGAAACATGGTTAAAACCCTCTACTCAGGACCAGGAAATAACCCCTCCCGGCTACAACATTCTCAGATATGACCGCAAAACTAGGAAAGGTGGTGGTATAGCCATCTTCTACAAATCTAATCTCCAACTTACCCTCCATAATGAACTTTCACTAATAGATCCTAAAGCTGAATCATTATCTACCAAACTCCAGATCAACAATAACAAATCAATCTATCTAATTTGTATGTATCTTCCCCCTGGTAATAATACTCAGACTCTAGAAAACTTACTTAGTTCAACTTCCAACCAACAACCCCAAGAAACCATAATACTTGGTGACTTTAACATTGACTGGATAACCTGTTCAAACCAAAACCCAACTGACCATATTAATCTCTATGGGTTCTCGCAATTAATAACAACTCCTACTAGAATCCATAAACAAAATAGAAAAGAAACAACTCTTGACTGGATCCTCATTAATAACCACCCCAGCAGTTACACCCCAGGAACCCTTCCTGATTGTATCAGTGACCATATGCTTACATATGTCATAAGACAAAAAGTGAATATTCCACATACTCATAAACTAAGAACATCCCGCTCAAAAAAGTTCTTTAACCCTGATAACTTCCTTACAGAATTGCAAGCATGTGACTGGTCACCACTAACTCACCTTGAACTTAATAAAGCAGTGACCTACTTTAATACAACCTTTCTTCAAATCCTTGATCATCATGCCCCTTTTCACACTACTAGAATGAGAACCAAATCTGCTCCATGGCTATCTAAGCAAACAAAAGAAAGAATGTTCCTTAGAAATAAAATCTGGGCCAAATGGAGAGCTAGTAGATGTCCATCTGATCATCTCCTCTTCAAACAATTAAGAAATGCCACCAAAAAAGATACTGTTAGAGATAAAAAGGAATATTATCTTCACCTTCAACAAAGTAGTCAAAACACCCCTCAAAAATTCTGGGCAAGCATTAATAAACTTCTTAAACCAGGACATTCACCTACTCCTACCCCTACAGGCTTTCACCCCAACAATGCTACACAGATCCCTGATGCCTTTAATAAGTATTTTACAGAAGCCATTCAATCCCTAGCTAATTCATTACCTATACCGTCTGCATCCTTACCAAATACCTCTCTACCCTCATCTAGGGACTTTCAAATTCAACCCATTGCTACATCTCTTATTTAGAAGCTTCTTAAGAAACTCAAACCATGCACCCCATCTGCTGACCAACTCCCATCTGAATACCTACAAATAGCTGCTAAAGCTATCAAATATCCTGTATCTATACTGATAAATAGGAATATCACTGAAGGAACAATCCCCACCTTATGGAAAATATCTCATATAATTCCCCTACATAAAGGAGGCTCATCAACGGAACTCTCAAATTTTCGCCCTATTGCCTTACTTTCCCATTAGCCAAGATTATGGAAAGATGTGTTCACAAACAAATGCTTAGCTACCTTCTACAAAACAAACTTCTAGCTAACTGTCAACATGGTTTTAGACCATTCCACAGTACTACAACTGCCCTCCTTTCCTTCTCTGACTCCATAAACAAAAATAGGAACAATAATTGTTTCTCCTCAGCACTTTTCATAGATCTTTCTAAAGCCTTTGATATGGTTAACCACAATATACTTCTTGAAAAAACTAAAACTTTATTCTCTTAGCCCACACTCTCTACAGTGGTTTAGGAGCTATCTCCATAACAGGCAACAAGCAGTCCTTTGGGAGAACAACCTATCTTCCTTACTCTCAGTAAATATTGGTCTTCCACAAGGATCAATCCTAGGTCCCCTTCTTTTTTCCTTATTTATCAAGGACCTACATCTGAATATACCACAAGCCACCTACATTCAATATGCTGATGACTCAACGCTAATCTGCACTGCAAAAAATATTCCCTCCCTCCAGTCCCTCACCCAAACAGTCTTCCAATATGTTGAAACTTGTTTTTTGCAACACTGCCTCCCCCTTAACCCCAAAAAAACTAAACTTCTTCTCTTTACTCCTACTCATAAATCTCCCACTCCTCTCTTTACTATCTCCTCAAATAATGCAACCTGTATAAACCCTGACAAGACCACTCGACTGCTAGGTGTAACTATTGATAACCATCTCAATTACAATGAACACATTAACACCACTATTAAAAATGCCAACAAAAAAATTGGGACACTCTACAGAATTAAACCCTTTCTTACCCCAGAAACTAGAAAAACCATTGCACAGACATACCAGATCTCCACCCTCTTTTATGCCTCACCTATCTATACTAACTTATCCAAAAATAACATTACCAAACTCTCTATCTGCTACAATAGCATAGCCAGATTCATTACTGCTACTCCCCTAAGAACTCACCATTGTCTTAACCTCAAACATCTAGATTGGTTAGAGTTAAATAACCACTTACTCTATCAACAACTTCTTATCATTCATAAGACCCTTTACTACCCTGAGGTAACCCCTAGCCTTACAAAACTGATTATACCATATAAAAACCTAGCCACACTCCGTTCTGCTAATAAACTACTAGTATATCTAACTAAATCATATAATAAAGCTGGGGATTCATTACTTGCAAACTCAATAGGTAAAATCTGGAATCAACTCCCTCAAGAAATAACTAATCAAAACTCTACCTCTCTTCAAAAAACACATTAAAGAACATCTCAAAACAAAATGGATATGTCCGTCTGCAAATCCCGACTGAAATCATGTCCTCACTCACCTAGTTCTACCCCCCTCTATCCCCCTTACTTAGCTCCTCACTAAACTTTCAGGAGTTTGAGAGTCATTATCCAAGAACTAGGCTTTACCAGTAACCTTTTTTTCTGTCTGTGTAACTTCTTTTTGTGTTACTGTTTACTGTTTTATAAGTCTAATATAGTAGTATGTAGTATAAGTTTATCTCCTATTTTTAGTATTTGTTTTGTGTTGAAACTTATTTTTCTTCCTACCTTGTATTGTTTACTCATATTATGCCTTATGTGATAAATCTTTGTTTATTGCCTGTACTGGAGCTTTTTTCTCTGGGCCTCTACTGAAAACGGATATTATGTCCAGTTAGACTAGCCCGGTCAACAAATGTAAAATAAATAAATAATAAAAATCATACATATGTAAGGGAATTTGAATGAATGGATCATCATTGCCATGTGTAGAAAATTGGACACACATTAGCTTGAGGTAATATGTGAAAAATAATATGTGCTAAATAGAAAAGCTTAATTATGCAAGTATTACTAAAAATTGGTGTAAGAAACAGGTTTAACAATATCATTTTTCTTTAATGTTACAGTCCTAATCAAAATGTTGTGAGAAACGGTCTTCTTACACTCCTTGTTAAACATATTTTGCAACTAGATTCCAGCCATTAATCAACT
Organism: Protopterus annectens; assembly: GCF_019279795.1. Lineage (NCBI taxonomy): Eukaryota > Metazoa > Chordata > Ceratodontiformes > Protopteridae > Protopterus > Protopterus annectens. The sequence continues at coordinate 1,221,003,338 of NC_056741.1, read as the reverse complement.
GTATTCTTTATCTAAAGTCAATGCACTTACATGTTGTGCAACAGAGATATTTTTATGACAGGTGAAATTTCTCCTCTCAATGCAGACTGCAGAGGACACTGCACCATTTCCAGGCATGTTTGCATGGGTCTATTTTAGTTTGCCAAAAGATATTTGCAGCGAACACCTCCTCATCGATACCTAATCATCGAAAATCACTTCCACGATTCATGGAATTTTCCCAGGGCAATGAAACAATTGTCCCACAGCACAATGGAGCACACAATGCCCCCCACACCCCCCTAACTATATATACCAACTCAGAGATTGCATTACAGTGGGGAAAAAGGCAAAGTTGTGTACTTGGCCAACCACTTCACTGCCCTGAGAAAATTCTGCAAATCACAGAAGTGATTTTCAGTGGTTAGGTGTCGATGAAAAGGTGTTTGCTGAAAATATCTTTTGGTGAACTAATACAGACCTGTTTGCACTATCTAAGGCAGCCTACAATAAAAGTTTCACTTTTTTCCTTAGGTAGTGAAACGTGTTTGTGCACTGCTAAATGGAGAGTAAATGCATTTTAAAATGAAATAAAAAAGTACAAACTATGAATAATTGCAATGTTACCTCTAAACAGGATTCAAACAATGCTGCATGGTTTTATTTTTCTCAGTTCACTTCAGTCACATCTTGTACCACAAAATTTGTCATCTGTTAGGTACGTTTTCTGAAGTACTATTTATGTTTTGGAGGGCTGTGCAACAATGTCAGGCATATATACTCTACCTAAGACAGGCTAAACTAAATTTTTCACATTTGTCCTTAGGCAGTGAACCATGTTTGTAGACTACTGAGTGAAGAGCAAATGGAGAAAACATTAGAAAATATACATATGATACAGAAAAAAGCAGAAAGTAAAGGAAATGTATTGAATGAGTATATGTAGCAATGACCACAACAAGATGTGCATTTAAGTGAAACATTCCTCTTTCTCACATCTCCTTGCAACGTCAGCCGTGTACTTTGTGGAGGATTTTATCAGACTTAATGACAAATAATGTGAAAGTGAACAGACAAATACATGGTCACATGTTGATAGCAATAGTGAAAACAGTTGATTTTCAAACAGCAACACAATGGCATCACAGATTGTGATGAAATATCTATTCAGACAACCCTCTGTAAAATGATTAAGTGGGTTTGAACCATGCATCAGATGTCCTTTATCTTTAAGCTCACATTACTTACATTTTGTGCCACACATAAAGTTACCTGTCATGTGTATTTTCTTCCCTGAGTACTATCCAGAGTGACGATGGCTGAGCAATGCCACCGGGTTAGTTTGTGCTACCTAATGCAGGCTAAACTCAATTTCCCACTTTTTTCCTTAAACCATGAAAGTGAATTTCACACTGCCAAGTGGCACACAAATACAGAAGGCAATATTTATCAAAGGCATTCAAGCAGCTTTTGGGGAATAACAACTTGAAGACACATGAAATGAATCATATTGTATAGGTAGCAATGAGCACAGCTAGTACTGTATTACAATGATACAGTCAGCTGTCTCACATCTCATTGCCACATTATTACTATCATATATATGTTACAATATTATGACTTTTGCTAATGTCGTGGGAATGTTCACACAGCACACACAATTAATATTTACATAGTTTCAAATTACTTCTGACCTTACTTGAGTTTCCCACATTAACACATTTATACAACAAGACAAGTGTCAAGATTTAGTATGAACTCCCTCAGTAAAATAATCTGGGAACAGGTTTTGATCTCTGCATCACCTGTACTGTTTTTCTAAGCTCAATACCATTACATATAATGCCACAGAGACAGAAGTGTCACAGCTTTAATTTCTTCACTCAGTACTGATTTGACTGCTGAGGATAGCACAACAATACTAGTCTTCATTTTACTATTGATGGCAGTCTAAATAAAGTTTGTTGGTTTTCATCTTTGGCAGTGAAATGCAGTTCAGTGCTATTGAAGACTGCCAGTCAATGGTGCACAATGCCAAATGATGTGCAAATGATAAAAGTAAGAAACAGAAAAAATAAAGGTAGATCAAATACTTTAAATGTACGTTTCACATGTTTAATCAACTCTGTTATCTTGCAACAGGGACCTGTATGGATTTGATCCCTCAAACAAGGATATTGAAAGCAACCATTTATGAGTATTTCCCACAGCTGCCACAGACAAAGGCATATATTAGCACTGAGAAAAAGAGTTTACATCTAATGATAATGTGACACTGTATCAAGTCACATTGAAAGTGCAACAAAACAAGTTATTTTAAATTATCCTTTCTCATTTGACAGTGAATGTCTGGATGATTGGGGTATTGCAAACAGTTAGGTTACCCATGTAATCACACAATAAAGACTGGAAACACTGCAGGTGTATCCATTTATTTTTGTATGGTACTGCATTCCATTATCTATGTTTTCATAACAGCAAGTCTATCTCTGATTTATTGTCATATGCTATATTTCCCAATGCTTAAAGTACTCCCTTGAATATGAACAATATTTCTTACTAAAGGGCAGTAACTGTTCTCATTAAAGCCAGCATTTGAATGTTAGGATTGTCACTCTTCTAAATCACTTAATGTACTTTCAGACTTTTTGTTAAGTCTCTTTTCCCTGACACACCCTCAGTGGGTGTACATCAAAGAGGGGAGACCATGAAAGATGATTGTTCCTGCAGTCGGAGTACTCATAGACACTTGCAACAGGAAACACTTTTCAATGCTCATTCATGCATTGCTAGGGCATGTGCATGCAATTATGTGGGTCTTTACATCATCTATACCTTTCCTACACTTAGTGTAGATTGTGGTATTCAGGAATGCTAATAATTTAACATCTCATTT